>NW_017727474.1:0-41497 GCF_001865875.1 Lupinus angustifolius | reverse complement strand
GTCTAACGATGCTGACTTCAATGAAATGAAATTCCCTTTTAAATTGAGGAATAGTGGGGGCACAATAACTTGTCACATACCTATGATTAGGAATAATGATAATAACGATGAGTTTGAAATAGAACCTAGAAGAAGTAAGAGAGCAAGGACTGTTAGAGAGTATGGACCTGATTATATGGTTTATACATTGAAAGAGGATCCATCAACACTCCAAGAAGCCTTGCTTCTTTGGATGCTGATTTGTGGCAAGAAGGCATAAATGATGAAATGGATTCTCTATAGTCTAACAAGACCTGTCATTTAGCTGACTTGCCTCCTGGCTGCAAACCTATTGGTTGTAAGTGGGTATTTAAAAAAAAACTAAAATCTGATGGCACAATGGATAAATACAAGGCTCGCCTTGTAGCTAAGAGTTTCAGGCAAAGAGAAAATGTAGATTTTTTCGACACATTTTCTCCAGTTACTAGAATAACATCCATTAGAGTACTAATATCAATCCTACGATATATAATTTATTAGTACATCAAATGGATGTTAAGACTGCCTTTTTGAATGGTGATTTGGAAGAAGAAATCTATATGGAACAACCTGAAGGTTTTGTAGTACATGGGCAAGAAAAAAAGGTTTGTAAGTTAGATAAGTCGACTGAAGAAACAAGTTGGTTGAGAAGCTTGCTTGCAGAGATTCCCCTGTGGGAAAACCGATTCCACCTGTGTTGATCCATTATGATAGTACCGCGACTATTGAAAAAATTGAGAACCGCTTTTATAACGGTAAAAAACAACAAATCCGTCGTAAGCATAGTACCATTAGAGGGAGCCGCTTCCTATGAAATTTTGGGCATAAATTTCTAGAGCGTTCACTATAATGGGATAGACATGTATGGCCTTTAATGCACAAGCTGTACAGAATACACATTTGAAAAGTTTGTGTGTGGTTTGATGCTGGAGATAGAGTTCAAGACTACGAGTCACTCTAGTAAAATCTGGATCTTACTCACTATGCAAAGGTTCAAGTCGCATGACACCTTTGTTTATGCACAATCTTATTGAGACCCCTAATACTCTCGGAAATCGTTTTTTAATTTCAAGTGGGGGATTGTTGGAACATGATGGTGTGAAATATAAAAAAAAAAACACCCAAGTCCCACATAGAAGAGTTTTGAAAAAAAACATCTCCCAAGTCCCACATTTAAGAAATGAGGAACATGGAAAAAATCTCATGTTATAAATAGAGGTTTCCTCCCCTCATTATAACTTGCACCAAGTTGAAGGCATTTCCTCTCAATTTTTCTTTCTCCCCCCTAATACTCTGCCGACGCATTTCCGGCAACCTTCTCCCCTTTCTTTCTGTGGCACTTAAGAATTGGCACAGACAGCCAAAGTGGAATTTCGAGAACTGACATTGGTAGTCAGTATTGTGGGTAAAGAATTGGCACAGATAGCCATATTGTGGAATTTTGAGAACTGATACTAGTAGTCAACATTGTGTGTATTCGAAATCGGTTCTTACAATGCAGTAAGAATTCGATAATAGAGATCTGAGCTGTTTTATCCTGCTGACGGCGTGGTTAATAGTCTGCTTGCACATTTTGGGCAGTGCCACGAAATGTCTTAAAGAGAGCGACCTGGTCGTGACTTAGCGAATAAGTATTATTTCGTGTCATTTATAATTGTTGCATGCTACAGTAACAACATAAGATAAAAACAACATAAGATAATCGTGCCATATTTTGAACTTAACTAAATTTCTTTTGTTGGAAGATGATAATTTATTTATTTGTGGGGGTTCTTTTTGCTTGCTGGTGTTTTATACCACTTTCGTTGTTTTTCTTCTAAAAGATGATGCAAATCTGAATTCATTACAGATACCTTATGTAAAATCCCCGTCTTAATATAAGAGTCTTTGTATCCATGAACCTATTGAGTGTGTAATCCATAAGCTTTAATACCTCTACAGTGTTTTATTCCTTACAAAGGGGAAACTCCCATAATTCAATCCATAATCTCATGAACAAATGTTCATTATTCACATGAATCTCAATACTTGACCAATAATACCAGCTACAGCTTTAAACTACTGTATTGTTCCTTATTCAATTGTTATGCATAAATAAAGCACCATTAAAATTATAAATAATGCTATATTATTTTGTCAGTAACATACCATTAAGATATGAATATAATATTCTATAATTATATGACTTTTAATAAAATAAAATTAAAAGTATACATTATATTATTTGTAATAAATATAATGATAATAAAATAATATGAAAATACAAAGTAAATAAAATAATATTGAGTAATGATTAAATAATACATTATTGTATATATGGATGGAAACAAGCCAAACATAGTGGAACCAAAGCTCACTTCGATTCTGCTCGATAAGTATTTACTCAGCTTGAAACTCAACTCGAGTTTGGCCTAGTTAAAGTTCATGAACTATTTGACTCAACTCGAATTGGTTCATTTGAACAAGTTAAATAATTAATTCATTTCAAAATAATATTGGACAAAGTTATGTATAAAAATATAATAACAATATATGCATAAACATGATATAATAAAAATAGACAGATTAGTTTAAATATATAAATATAATATAATATAATATAATATATAAATATAATTATATATATATAATATAGGGTGCGACTCACATGAGAATACTGCGCTATTGTTAGAAATGTGAATAATAAATATGGACCATTTGATCTTATTTGAATGGTCTAGATTAAAAGATAAATCTAACGAGTCGAACTTTAACCACCTCAAGTTCGGCTCATTTGGTTCATGAAATAAGTTAGTTGAGCTAAATAATGAGTCGAGTTTCGAACGAATACCAAGGTGGTTCAATTTATTGGGAGCCTTATTGTAATGTTCAGTTTATTGGGAGCCTTATTGTAATTTTCCTTGTTATACATAAATTCAACAATAGTCATGCTTTAAATAAAATAATATATGAAATATGTAAAATAATATTGTAATTGTTTTTTAATGTAAAGTATTGTATTATACCAAAACTAACATAAAATAAAATGAATAAGGCAAGATTAAAATGATAAATAATTAATGTCATTAATATATGAATAAAATAAATTGGAATGTTCCTTTTTAGGGATGGAAACTGTAACATCCCTCCTTTCAGAGCTTTGCTTAGGTAGATATAGGACTATATATATGTGTAGATGTCTGTGTGCTTATATATATGTTTAAGAGTTGTTTTGAAATTAGAATTATTAGAATGAGAACTAACTTACGTGGATAATAAGTAATTGCGTGTAGACTTTTGTTAAGAAGTAGTAATTAGAGAGTTTCTTTACATAGATAGAAGTATATTAGTTCTTAATATAGAATTAAGATTAGAAGCGGGTTTAGAATGAGAAAAATAAGTTAGTCTAGTTTAACTTCAAAGCTGTCAAAGTTTGAAGTATAACCGTTATGGGGTAAATGCATAGTCTTAGAATTTTAATTAGAGTTGGTCTAGTGACCATCTAACTTATTATATTTTATAATAAGTTACTAATGTTGAGTTTTGAGGATAGAAAGTTATTATCTTAGGTTTGTGCTATGATAAATAACTTAGTTAAAAAGTTACCAGAAAAAATGTCAGTTATAGTGAACATTTGTTGCTGATAGTGCCTGTAATCTTTTCTGTCAATTCTTTGAGTGCTTGAAATATCATCTATACTCACCTAGATATTGTTTAAGGTTTTATTAAGATGTCTTATGCACAAGAAAACACATCCATGCATTACACCAATTTGTCCAAACCAAATCCATCTACATGTGTCTACCATACATTTAAAATTTTGCTAAATTACTTAATCCTTGTTTAAGCCCTAATGAAACCTAACCCAAAAATATATTTCTCTACTAACTCAGCCCCATCACCTATATATATAGCCTTGGAGAGGGGGAGCTGAATTCATTTCCATCTTCACACTTCCTCACCAACACTCAAACACTACAACAAACCTATCTTCTCCACTCTTCCTTCCTTGCGTCGACACTAGGTGGGAGAAGAAGAAGAAGACTTCTCCACCAAATCTTACATGCAAACCATTCAATCTTTTATCCAAGGTATCTAGTTCACTTCAATAGCTTTTAATCTACACTTTCTTATAGTTTTGTTGGTTGGATTCTTCATTAAAGTTCCATGAACTAAAAGTGGTGCAACTATGATTTCTAGTGTAGAATTTGTTTGGATTCCCTTCTAACTTCTCTTCAAAGACTCTACCCAACCATTTCAAGGTATGGAGAACTCAAATTTCACATCTGATTCATGAAAAAATGACATGCAAAAGCTGTCCTCACTGTTTTAAAATTCTGCTCTAAGTATGGTTAGAAAAATCATGCATGATTGTTGTTGTTATTGTTGTTGAGTTGTAAGCTTAGGGTTGTGTTAGAAAAGATCATAGATATGCTTAGAACCCTTTTCATGTTGGAAATCTTATGTGTTCAGGTCTCTGTGTCCCAATAATTTCGTGGGTTAAGGGTTTCTAAACCCGACCATCTCCTTGTGTTGTTGTTAGATCATAAAGGGTGTTGCTGTGAATTTTATAGAGTTGTTTAGGATTGAAAAACCCTTGCATGTGCTATAGAATTTGTTTAGCACTCTGTATTCATGATTGTGAACTCGAAAATTGGGAAGGCTAGGAAGCCATGCAAATCTGTCCCAAGTGTTTAAGAGTTAAGGAAACTCTAGTATCTTAATTCTTTGATAACTTAAGTTCCTAAAGTCCAAATTTAACATATGAACTATGCATGTTTTCATCTTTTAATTTTCTAGCCTATTATAATCTTAATTAGGAGCAAGGATTCGGGTTCCTCACTGAATGAGGGTAAACACGAAAAACAGTCCCTAAATTTCAATCTTCTATCCAATTTTTGATGATATATTAGCCTATGTTTCAAATTGCTTTATGATCTATAAATTCTGAGTTTTATGAGCCTAAACCGATAGTAGTATTCTGTATCATGAAGATAAAGTGTTAGTCATGAATTTTAAAGGTCTCATGACCGAATTATACAATGTGTTTCAACCGGAAATCCTTTATGGCTAAAAACCCGAGTAAGACCTTTAGGACTCTAGAACTCTTTCGTAATGTCTCGAATACCTAAAGTTTGACCTCAAATGTTATATTCCTAATGTTTAGGTACTGAGGGTATTAGTTTCTAATCCTCTTATGGAATTATATCATGTTTCTGAAAGCGTGAAAACAAAGGGGGGTTAATTACCTCCCCTGGAAAACCTAAATCGAAACTTTTAACTCCTGAACATGTTGAAAAATATTAGAGGCTATTCTTGATCCCTAATGTGTCAAGCTTAATTATAACCTATGTGTTTTAGTGTGAATCTCAATATAATAAATTTTCTGAGATTTTTCTGAAGCGAATCTGAGCCATCTAAGTCAAATTCTGAGTTTTAAACCAATAGTGTCTCTGAAAATGTTTTCGTTCTCTGAAAATATTTTCGTGCCTAATAAAGATCTTAGTTATATCCAAATTAAATATTTGGGTATGTTCTAATGTCTAGAGCCTCATTAAGGAATTTTCCTTTACAATTTGAATAAACTTAGTGATATTGAAATTAACTGTTTACGATCTAATCAAGTACTCGACACTCGGACATTCGGCAACAAAGGAACATTAAGTTCATTAAGGTTAAAGGTATGGAGATAAGTGTCTTTATATAGGATCTTAGAAATGATGCTAAAGATATTCGTGCATCTCTAAGTTAGGCCATATATCGATATAGTCGAATATTATTTCTGTGGCCACGAACAATTGAGTAGCGAGACTTAGTTGTTCATAAATTGATTTAATCCTAAACTATGATTGATATATTTAAATGAAGTGGTCGAATGAAATTGAATGTTTATGTCTGTTGATATAAATGATTATTATGGCTGAAAATTGATTATGAGAGTACTGATTTAACTGAATATTCTGTTGAACTGTGATATATCGTTGAGTTGACTATTGAACTGTTGTCAAACATTTTCATAGAATAACATATTTTCATGGGATGGAAACAATACATTATTATCTATATAGGGATGAAAACAAGCCTCACTTCGATTATGATCGATAAGGATTTACTTAGCTCGAAACTCAAATGAAGTTCGATATGAGTTACTTTTTAGCTCGAGTTTGGCCCTGCTAAAGTTCACGAACTATTTGGCTCAGCTCAAATTGGTTCATTTGAACAAGTTAAATAATTAATTCATTTTAGAATAATATTGCACAAAGTTATATACAAAAATATAACAACAATAAACAGAAAAATAATGTAGAAACATGATATAATAAAAATAGACATAAAATATTAGTTTAAATATATAAATATAATATAATATATAAATATAATAGAATATAATATTTTATATATATATATATAATATAGGGAGCGACTCACATGAGAATAATGCATCATTGTGAGAAATGAGAATAGTAAATATGGACCAATTGATCTTATCTGAACGGTCGAGATTAAAAGATAAACATAACGAGTCGAACTGTAACCAATTCAAGTTCGGCTCATTTGGTTCATGAACTAAGTTAGTTGAGCCAAATAATGAGTCAAGTTTCAAACGAATACCGAGTTAGTTCAGTTTATTGAGAGCTTTATTGTAATGTTCAGTTTATTGGGAGCCTTATTGTAATGTTCCTTGTTATACATAAATACAACAATAGTAATGCCTTGAATAAAATAATATGATATAAGTAAAATAATATTGTAATTGTTTTTTAATATAAAGTATTGTATCATACAAAAACTAACAAAAAAATAAAATGAGTAAGGCAAGATTAAAATGATAAATAATTAATATCATTAATATATGAATAAAATAAATTGGAATGTTCCATTTTAGGGATGGAAACAATACATTATTGTATATAGTGATGGAAACAAGCCGAACTTAATGGAACCAAAGTTCGCTTCGATTCTGCTCGATAAAGATTTGCTTAGCTCGAAACTCGACTCAAGTTCAATATGAATTACTTTTTAGCTCGAGTTCGGCCCAATTGAAGTTCACGAACTGTTTGGCTCAGCTCGAATTGGTTCATTTGAACAAAATAAATAATTAATTCATTTTAGAATAATATTGCACAAAGTTATGTATAAAAATATAACAACAATAAACATAAAAATAATGTAGAAACATGATATAATAAAAATAGACATAAAAGATTAGTTTAAATATAGAAATATAATATAATATAATATAATGTATAAATATAATGCATATATAATATAATATAATGTAATATATAAATATAATATAATATATAATATAGGAAGCGACTCACATGAGAATAGTGCACTATTGTGAGAAATAAGAATAATAAATATGGATCATTTGATCTTATTTGAACGGTCAAGATTAAAAGATAAACTGAACGAGTCGAACTATAACCAGCTCAAGTTCGACTCATTTGGTTCATGAACTAAGTTAGCTGATCTAAATAATGAGCCAAGTTTTGAAGAATACCGAGTTGATTCAGTTTATTGGGAGCCTTATTACAATGTTCAGTTTATTGGGAGCCTTATTGTAATGTTTCTTTTTATACATAAATACAACAATAGTAATGCTTTGAATAAAATAATATATGAAATATGTGAAATAACATTGTAATTGTTTTTTAATAAAAATTATGGTATTATACAAAAACTAACAAAAAATAAAATGAATAAGGCAAGTTTAAAATGATAAATAATTAATATCATTAATATATGAATAAAATAAATTGGAATGTTCCTTTTCAGTAATGTATCATTAATATATTAATTAAATATTATATTATAATAGGACTTTTAATAAAATAATAGTAAAAATATAAATTAAAAGAATATAAAAATACTAAATAATTAAAATAATACAGAGTAATCATAAAATAATACATTATTGTAAATTAAAAAAGCAATATACTGTTGTTGGTCTTGACTTTCAATGGACAATCGATTTTATGATTTACGAAGAGCTTGAATCCAATTTCTATCTTACCTAAATAATTTGGGACCGCCACTATGCTTTTTATGGATAAAACATTGAAATCTCTTTTGTTTCAAAATTGGTAAATATTGTCATCGAATTAGACTTCTAAGTTGGGAAATTGATTAGGGATCAGTAAAATTATTAACACCACATGCACCCATATTAAAACGACAATCTCATAGACTAATTATATCCTTAATTTATTCGATTAAAATATTAATTATTAAAACAAAATAATGCTTTTTTTCTTGTGTTTGACAAGAGTCCACCTTGACTCTTAAATAAAAATAAAACACTTAAATAGTGGATGATGCATTGATTTCACGATTCAATGTTGACCATATATTTTACATCTACAACTATATATAGTGGCTAAACTTGCAATCCCATTCATATCTCTCATAGAAATACAAGGAAAATCATTACCTATAAGATGAAGAACGTGCTTGTAGCATTTCTAACTTTGCAGGCTATACTGCTCCTGATAGTGGAGCCAGGACAAAGCTTTAGCTTTGATGATGCACTAAATCAATTTCGTCCATGCTTAAATTACGTCATTGGTCAAGGTGGTGATACACCTTCAAGTGAATGCTGTAAGGGTGTCAGTGCACTAAAATCATTAACACCTACTGTAGATGATAGACGTGCTGCTTGTGTGTTACTTAAATCATTGGCTGCTTTTTTACCTCCATCAAAGGATGACAAAACAAACTCTCTTTTCAAAAAATGTGGTGTTACTGAACCATTCTCCTTCTCCAAGGACATAAATTGTGAAACGTAAGTCTTCATTTCTACAACCATTACATACCCACCTTTATTTTCTTTCTTATTTTATTGTTGAGTAAATCCTTAGTTTGGTAAGCTGCTTCATTTCTTCAAATATTTAAAAGTTCATCAGAGTGGTTGCCTACAGCAAAATATAAATTAAAAATTACTACAATATTGTTTCGGCTAGTTGAATCTTGAGATTTACCAAACATTGATAATGTGATTAGAATTTATGTCGCTATGAGTTAAATCTTTATCAAGTGAATCAATCTTTATTGACAAAAAATAATTAACTAAAACATTTTTCTCATATAATTTTAATTAGTAGCACTAGACTAATTTTAATTGATTACCCTTTTTCTTTAATCAAATAATTAATACATATTTGTTACTTTTTAATTACTTGATACTTTTTGTTATAGTAGTTATTGATATTGTTGGTTTGTTTTTGTGCAGCATCCCTTAAGCTCAAAGCAATGAAGAAGTTAGTTAATATCCATACTTCAACGTGTTATCTCTATATGACGACATATATTTGATAATAGTGATAATAAATGGATAACTAATATATAATTTGTAGTATGGCCATCTTACAATAGTCTTTATTATTGCACACAATTAACAAACGATTTGATAAGATATTTACTATACCATAACCATAATTAATTGTGTTAGGAAGGACTCAAATACAAATTTATGACTGATATCATGTCATTTGCTCATCCACCACTAAATTAAAATATGTTAAAATTAAGAAAATGGGTGACTAGTTTTGGATATATAAGATTAAAAGAACAACTCTTAGAATAACAAAATTATATATGTAGGGCATGCTTTCATTTATGTTCCTTAATAAAAACAAATGGTATAATATGCAGGTGACTATACATTTGCGTGAGGGAGGTAAATAAGGAGAAAAATCAAAATAAGTAGCTAAACTACGAAAAAAGGGAAACATCTCATAATTCACATATTCATAATGATTTATTCTAAAATAAAAGTAATATACATAAATGATATATGATACACTAATAATGTAAATAAAACTACTTATCAGTACATGTTCATTAAGCTGTATCGATATTCGTGCCAATTAAGAAAAATGTTAAACAACACATTTTTAGTGATACTTCTTATAACTATGTTTCATATAAATAGTTAATAGGCCAACTTATATGTTACTTGACAACTTAAAAGGTAGGTACAAAAAAAATATGAGCATGTAATCTAATTGATAAAAAACATTTTTTTGTTTGTAAAATTGACTTATAATTAGATGGGACACATAAAATAAAATAAGATTTTGATTTATAAGTCATAAGCCACATTTGGATTTTTAAGTCACCTACAACTAGCTTGTCAAATATGGCTTTTAAGTCACGTCATAGACATACAAGCTCTTTTGTCAAACACAACCAACTAACATATTGACTAACTTATAAGTTGTTTAGGAGCTTTGTCAAACATAGTGTATATCCAATAGTGTGAGACATTTTTTATAATATTAAATATTATTTATGCAGCTTTTTGATGTCCATTACACTATCCATTGTATTTAAAATTCACTTACCAAATAACAATCTTAGAATAGCAAAACAAAATCATATGTCCCATCTCTATACAAGTTAACTTCGTAAGAATCAATAATGATACCAGAAACAAACATTTTCCATAGTTTAAAGAAAATTTAAAAGCAATATGTATTGGATTTCATATGAATCATTCTTCTAATTTCATTCAACGAATTGCCAAGCTTAATAAGCTGGATTTATACATGATGTACATTACGTGCCAAAAGAAGTAGAAACAATTTTTTAAACTAATCACTTATGTTGTACCCGTACACCAAAAATTATACTAATCATCTAATACCCCCCAAACCGGAAAGTAAATATTCAAAACTCCCAAATTGGAAAGTAAATATTCTATGTGTTTAGTTCATTCATGGAACATAGAATTGATTATAATGTAACGAGCTGAGTTGTTGTCACAATAGAGAAGAGAAGGTTTGATGAAGAGAATGAGAAAATTGTCAAGCAAGAAGGTTAAACATTCAAGCTCACAAAAAGGGAAAGGGAAGGAAAGAGTGAAAATAATAATTGTTCTATGGTACACTTCATCACTTATGTTGTACCCATACACCAATAATTAAACTAATCATCTAATACCCCCTGAAGCTGGAGAGTAAATATTCAAAACTCCTAGCTTAGCAAGAAGATATGAGAAAGTAGAAGCATTTAAGGCCTTGGTGAATAAATCAGCATGCTGCTCTATAGTAGGAATGGGAAATAGATGAAAGAGACGAGCTTGGAGTCTATCCCTCACCATGTGACAGTCAATTTCTTTGTGCTTAGTGCGTTCATGGAACATAGAATTTACGGCAATGTAACGAGCTGAGTTGTTGTCACAATAGAGAAGATAAGGTTTGATGAAGAGAATGGGAAAATTGTCAAGCAAGAAGGTTAAACATTGAAGCTCACAAAAAGGGAAAGGGAAGAAAAGAGTGAAAATAATAACTGCTCTATGGTACACTTCATCACTTATGTTGTACCTATACACTAATAATTAAACTAATCATCTAATACCCCCTCAAGCTGGAAAGTAAATATTCAAAACTCACAGCTTGACAAGAAGATAGGAGAAAGTAGAAGCATCCAAGGCCTTGGTGAATAAATCAGCACGCTGCTCTAAAGTAGGAATGGGAAGCAGAATTGACGGCAATTTAACGAGCTAAGTTTTTGTCACAATAGAGAAGAGAAGGTTTGATGAAGAGAATGGGAAAATTGTCAAACAAGAAGGTTAAGCATTGAAGCTCACAAGAAGTAGTAGCAAGATGTACTCAGCTTCAGAAGAGGATCTAGCCATTGTGGTTTATTTCTTTGATTTCTAGGAAATTAATGAATGCCCAAGAAAAACACATTATCCAGAAATAGATCATCTGGAATCAATGCATGTGGCCCAGTCAAAATCATTGAAGGCTTTCAATTGAGGTGCATAATTGGATGGATAGAAAAGTTGTTGACTAGGAGTTCCTTTGATGTACCTGAGAATACGGGTAAGAGCTTGATAATGAGCATTGGTGGGTTGACTCATATATTGATTCAACTACTATACAGAAAAGTTGAGATATGGTCTAGTATTGGTGAGATAAAGCAACCTAGCCACCAATCTTATATATAAGCAGTAGAATCTGAGTATACACCATATGAATCTTGAGAGAAAATAGTTCCTTTAACAATGGGGGTAGTGGTAGGTATAGAAGCCAAAAACCATGTTTCATCCAAGACTTATTGTCGTTGGCTTAAAGTGATGCCCTTGTTGGACCTAGAAATTTCAAGGCCATGAAAATATTTCAAAGACCCAAGGATCAAGAAGATGCTGCTTGACAAAGGCTATTTTAGTATCACAATTCCTAGCCAATATGAGGTCATCCATATAGATGACAAGAAAAATGAAGGTAGTGACATGCTTCTTAGTGAATAAGGAATGATCATGAGCAAATTGGATGTAGCCCAACTGCATAAGGGTGTTGGAAAGCTTGCTATACCACTACCTACTAGTCTACTTTAAGCCATAAAGAGACGTATGGAGTTTGCATACTTTGGCTTTGAGCAAACAACACCTTGAGGAATGAGCATGTATACATATTCTGTAAAAACTGAGCATGTACCTTGAGGAATGCATTATTAACATCTATCTGATGCAAAAACTAATTCTCAGATGCAGCAATGCCCAACACTAGCCTGATAGTGGTTAATTTGATTACAAGTGCAAATGTATCAAGAAAATCAACACCTTATATTTGATCATACCCTTTAGCCATTAATCTGGCTTTGTACCTCACAACACTGCCATCAAATCTGTATTTGATCTTGTACACCCATTTGGAGCCTATAGGCACCTTGTCCCTTGGAAAATCAACAAGGCTCTATGTATTGTTTAATTATAAGCCTGTCCATTTTTCATAGCAGTAATCCAATCGAATGACTTTATTGTTTGGTGATATGTTTTTGGCTCAGTATGTGTGGAAAAGAACATGAGATAGGTAATGAGGTGATATAGATGAGCATGACAATATATAGGAAAGTTGGCGAGTAACATGAGGAGTAGTAGCTATAGTTCGGGTGATAAGATTGTAATAAAAATCATGAAGATATGTAGGTCTACAACGAATTCTAGTAGACTTTCTAAGAGGTGGCCTAGTTTGTGTTTGTTGAGGAGAAGGAGTATGCGTATTTGTGATAGTGTTTGACTTAGAGTTGGGAGTAGTGTTTGACTTAACTAGATGAGACTCAACATAATGTGGTGATTTGAGAGATAGAGATGAGACAAATGGTGTATGTGATGGTACAGATGGTTGGAGTTGAGAAGAGGTGTCATAAAGGAGAAAATCAAGAGAGGATGTAGGAGATACAACTTCAGAATTTGAGACTTCATTAATGGAAGGATAAGGAAACTAGTTTTAATAGAACTGAACGTTCCTAGAGAGAAAACTTTCTCTAGATTGTTATCGCGCCATGATTTTTGGCCGCACGACTTTTTTTTAGAGCCGCCACTATATTTTTGGTCAAAAATGTAGAAAAATATTTTTGCCCAACAGCATTGGGTCTTGAACTTTGATATCCAAGTTTGGAAATCAGTTATGGAGTAGAGAATGTATTAGCACCATATTCACTCGTGTTAAATGGTACCCTTCACTCAATTATATGGCTTCTTTTATAGTTAAAAATTATTTGGTTATTTAATTAATTATTGAAAAGGACAAATTTTATTTATTTTTATTATTTTTCTTGACAATGATCTAGCTCCTACATATCCGTATTTTATGTAGGAAATCAAGACTACGTAGTTATTTAGGTAGAAAATGTTTTGTTGGTTGAGGTAGTTTTATTATTTTTTAGAAATAAATGTGGTATTAAATCTCAACTAATATGCGTAATATATGAGTGAAGTACATTCTTGTGTTTGGTACCACACCTAATATTAGGGATTAGTTAGGACTTAGGATCTTATCACCTTTATTTAGAAGATTTTAGATTTATTAAAAACATTTCTATTAATTTCCACCCATTTTAAGATAGTGAAGTATAACCCTTGCGTCTAACACCACATCATACTTTAAAATGGTAGTAAGTGATTTTAATTATTATGTGTGATTCATTTTTAATTTTTTTTATTTTGTTATTTTTCTAAAATATCAAATTGTTGAAATATGATAAAAACAATGCTAATATTACAATTATCGATTACGAAATTGTTATATGCATTTACTGTAATAATAGTCAAATGTTACGATGATATTATTATTACTAATGTAACTAATAAAAGAAATAAAATTATTATCAATGAAATAAAAAGAAATAAAGTAAATAGAAAGAAATAAATTTTATGCCTATTCCAAGAGAAATGAAAAAATACAATCTGCATGGATTCTAACTAGTCAAATCACTTGATGCATGAGGAGTTTTGGCATGGATCACTAGACCTGGTATGCAACCCATGGTTCTTCTATCTTTTATTATTTCTTTGTATTTTCTAGTGTGGGGTTGTTTCAAGTATCAGTATTTGTGTTTGGTTAAAGAATAATATAGCAATGATAAACTAATTACTTCTACCAAAACCGAGAATGCTAAAAAGAAAAAGATTTGTAGAGGTTTTTTGTATTTTTTTCTAGCTTTTGTGATTTTCTTGGATTGTTTTTTGATTGAAGATGATTGTTTGATCATGAAGGATTTTTTAGAAGGGATGATTTTTTGATGGATTGTGATTTGTTAGGAAGAACAAATTGTGAGAAAATTTGACTGATGAGAAGATGTTGTATCACTTGAACAAAGAAATAGTTGAGAATATGCATGTAGAAATAGTATATTGGATGTGTATATTGGATGCAAATGTAGAAATAGTTAAGTATATTGGATACAAATGGGATGAACAGTGAATCCTCTTCAGGATATTTTGGAAAACATTGATGTGTTTTGCACAAACACAATAAGCATATCTTTCAATAATAGTTTACAAACTTATGTTTCCTACACTTCTCTCATGCATTAGAGAAATGGAGGATGGTTTCTTAGAGATCAAAATTTGTGTATCATCATTATTCCTTCAAATGTCTCTATCTATAGATAACTTCATATCACTTGGCAAAAAAAAGCTTTTGGGATTCTGCACTAATTCACGAATAGGTATATACCAAAACGGTTCAATTTTAATCTAAACGAGTACTATAGCTCAGTGGTAATACACATTGTATGGTAAGTGACAAATCCTTGGTTCGAACCCTTGGGGTTGGATTGTTTCAGTTTTATTCACATTAATAATGAATAAAATATGGACAAAACCATCCAAGTATGATCGAACTCGTGACCTTCAATTCATTGCCAATACGTACAACCGAACCAATTGTCATCTTGTTTTATATATCATGAAACCAAAATATGTATATACTCGTTATGTGAATTCAAATATTTTGGAAATATCTTTCACAATCCCCCACCATTTTCAAAATATAAGAAATCTCATAAATCTAGAAATATCATGGTTTCAGATAATGATATCTTACGATTTGAACCATTACTTAGTAAGTTATAGGTTCCACTTATTCTGAATAGAAACTGGTAGACAAGCTTTGAACCAACTATTCATTAGAATAAGCGTGCACAACTCACATATGAAATCTCGGTACTATGGAAAGAATTATAAATATGACACATTTGATAAGGCATTGTGTCATGTACCCTTTTCATGAGAATTTAAGAGTCAAGCCCTTTAACTCTATGAAGCGGCCCAACTTCATTCTCATATAGGTAGACTATATCAGAAATGCACCCATAATATACATTCCAACAAATTCTTGCTATATGTTCATTAATAGTAAAACTCAACCTTCCAACTTTGCGCTTATAATCCAAGTACTTTTATCACTTGGGATGTTCTATAGTCAAGTACTTGCCATCACTCTAATAGTATTTTCCACCATTGAACTCAAGACTTGATGCTACTCAAGTGTGAGTTGAGTTAACACTATTGGTAACCAATTAGACATGGGCTTGAGTCTCATCCCCAGTGATGTTTTTCAACACTATATCTTTTGTCAGACCTTTCGTCAAATGATCTGCAAGATTTCTTTCAATTCTTACGAACACTATGGAGATTACTCCATTTACAATTAATTTCTTTACAAAACTATGTATTAAACCAATATGTCTGGATTTTCCATCATACACTTGGCTATATGCTTTTGAAAACATAGACTGGCTATCACAATGCATAGATACTTGTGCCATTGGCTTTGGCCAAATAAGTATCTCCTACAATAATTTTATTAGTCATTGAGTCTCTTTACTACTTGCAGCCAGAATAATAAATTCTACAACTATAGTGGAGTCGACTATACAAGTTTGTTTCTTTGAATTCCAAGAAACTCTACCTCCACCAAGGTTGAAGATCCATCCACTTGTGCAAGCATGCCATTCAATATAAGTTACCCAACTAGTGTATATATGTCTTTCCAAAAGATCGATTAATAATCGCATGGATACATACATACTAACATTCAACATTTATTATAAATACTTTACACAAGAGATGTTACTTTAACAACTTTTTGCTTTAATTAGTTTACTTAGAATGTTGAATAAGAATCTGTTAGAGATGGCCAAGTTTATTTGAACTTTGATTAAACACTTAATCCAAAATAATATTTATTTTCTACTATATATTAACAATATAGAGATAAATGTCAGCACTATTATTACAGTCCAGTGGAAAGGTTGTCCCTACATAACCCCAGATACTCGTGTTCGAATCCTAATCCAATGAAACCATAATGGCAAACTGTTCTGATGTTTGGCGAGGTAAAACCATTTTATACGTTTCTAAAACTAAACTCAAACAATCAATCCATGAAACCATAATGTCAGACTAAGGCAATTTCATATTATCAACACAATATGCTTCATGAAGGTTTTATATTAGACAACCACTTAAACAAGAATTTGTCAAATTCAATTGCTATGATGTTTGTAATTCTAACTAGTTATTCATAATAGTTGGATAGATGAATATAGAACCAAATCAACTGAATAATAAATTTTCTAATGCTCTTAGACCAAAACTTATGCTTTCATGAAAACAATATTTAAATAACCAAATAGAACATGTTTTCATGATACAACATAAACAAAATAGCAATATTTCTAAGACATTCGAATCAAGTTTAATATAAACATGACATCTTCATAAGACAATGAAGTTCCATAAAGACAATGCAATCAAACTATCCAAAGTATTACATTATATATAATGCCATAACATCGTATTCTAAAACCATTACTTATTCTCAAAGGGAAACATGAGTTCTTAAAGATTGACTTTGATACCACATGTAAACTTTTACTAGTTTTATATGCATACATAAACATACTAATGCCAAGATCTAAAACTCATATTTTTCACAATAAAATAAGTAAGAGGAAGCGTACCTTTCTCATGGACTTATTTGATGAAGAAATCTTGCTTATAGGTAAGTATACTTTCCATGTGATGTTGATCTCTTCATATCAATAAAATGTTGGTTTCTCCCTCTTAACTTATTTCTTTGAGTGATGCAACAATTAATACAAATGGAACCTAAAGATTGTGAGAAAACGTGATTGATGGGAAGATGTTGCATCACTTGAACAAAGAAATAGTTGAGAATATGCATGTAGAAACCTCCAAAGCGTGTATTGCAATACTCACCTTTAGGTTCGATTCGTCCCTACCGATTTAAGTATATTGGATGCAAATGAGATGAACAGTGAATCCCCTTCGGGATACTTTGGAAAACCTTGATGTGTTTTGCACAAACACAATAAGCATATCTTTCAATAATAGTTTACAAACTTATGTTTCATACACTTCTCTCATGCATTAGAGAAATGGAGGATGATTTCTTAGAGATCAAAATTCGTGTATCATCATGATGCCTTCAATTGTCTCTATTTATAGAGAAGTTCATATCACTTGGCAAAAAGAAAAGTTTTTGTGATTCTACACTAATTCACGAATGGATATATACCAAAACAGTTCAATTTTAATATAAACAAGTGCCATAGCTTAATGGTAATACACATTGTTTGGAAAGTCATAGATCTGTGGTTCAAATCCTTGCGGTTGCATTGTTTCATTTTTAAAAACATGGACAAAACCATCCAAGTAGGATGGAACTCACGACCTTCAATTCAATGTCAGTAGGTACAATCTTTGAACCAATTGTCATCTTATTTCATATATCATGAAACCAAAATATGTATAGCATCTAACTTTATTATTTATATCATTTTGAATTACCGTGTGCCAAATCTCTCATTTACTTTGTTGGAGAGAAACAATGATGGAATTTGATTATTACCTTAAAAACTCATTTTAACATTATGATACATAATTCAAAAATTCGAAATTTGAAAAAAGCATCTAACTTGTTGTGATGGTGCATTAGTGTAGATATAAAACACATACAACCAAATATCCTAAGTTCATTAAGATCAGGCTGAAGTAGGTCATAACGAGACTTGTGCTGAAGAGTAAGATTAGGGACTCTATTTATGAGAAAGGTGGCATGTTGTACATCATAAGACCAGAAACGTTTTGGTAGGTGGGCCTGAAACAACAATGATCTAGTGACATTAAGAAGATGTCTATGCTTTCTTTCCATAACAAAATTTTGTTGAGTCTCAACACACGAGGTTTAAAGGATGATATCAAATTTATCAAAGAAAGAAGGTAAATGAAACTCAACTCCATTATCAGTTCTAATGATTTTGATTACTTTGTGAAATTGAGTTTGAATAAAGGCAACAAAATTCTGCATTAAGATTCTTGCCTCGGATTTAGTTCTCATGAGATACAACCATGTGTGTTTACTATAATCATCTATCACAGTGGGAAAGTACTTAAAACCATAGATAGAAGAAATAGATAAAGGATCCCAAATATCCATATGGATGAGATAAAATGGTCCGAAACTTTTATTCATACAGTTGGAAAATGACAACTTTGCTTGTTTTGACAAATGACAAAATTCACAAGCTCTCTTAGCATCAAAATGTACATATGAGAAATATTTACAAATGTGTTGTAAAACATCAATAGATGAGTGACCTAATCTGAAATGCCATAAATCAAAAGTGGAAATGCTAGAAGCAGAATTAATTGTGATTGTGTATGGTCTTGAAGGTGTGACAAGGATGTAGAGATTGTTGTGTACTTTATCATGTCCAATTATCTTCAAGGTACTCATATCCTAGATTATGAATTGAGAATCATCAGAAATTACTCTGCAATGCAATGCAAGTACAAGTTTATGTATGGATGTGAGGTTGAATTTGAACTCATGAACAAATAGGATATCATGTAGAATCAAGTTTTTAGAAAACATAACCATGCCATAATACTTAGCTATAACATTTGATCCATTAGGGAGTTTAACGAAAAAATGCTTTAATGGACTGATATGATGTAAATCTAGACAAATGAGAACACACATGGTTAGTAGCATCAATGTCAAGAATCAGGGGATGGATGTTACCTGAGCCGTTATGGGAATCTGATTCATGAAGAGGCATTATGTTGAGTTAATTTACATTGTGTCCAAAAAATTGTTCACACCAACAATGCTCAACAAAGACACAAGTTCAGCATATTGTGCAAGATTGAAACTCAAAGAAGGTTTTGAGATATCCTCTATGTTCAAGGATTCATTTTCCTTACAGGATGAAACCAAATTGGTGCTTCCCGCATTACTAATAACACCATTGTTTATTCTTTGTTTTCCAAATTAGGAGGAACGCCATGCTTATAGTAGCAAATATCAATAATATGTCTTTCTTTTCCGCATAAAGTGCATACTTTAGTGTTATTAGTTCTATTTGAACCACAACCTCTTCCAATACCTACTCTTCCTCTATTTGAATGCATGATATGCCTTCCATATGTGTTCACTCTACCTAGAACACCTCTTCATTGTGTGTTGTTGTTCAATGATCTGTTTGTGCCTTATACAAAACTTGTTTCATAGAGTTAAATAAGATTTTCGTGTCAAGACACCTATTTTCCTCTCTTGCTATTGCAACAATGAGAAAGCATCGTTAATGGTTAGAAAAGGTTCAAGTAATAGAATATGTGATCTAGTAGAACTAAACTCTTCATTCAATCCCTTCATTAAAAAAAATCACATACTCAGAATCTCTTTGTTCTTTGACTTTCTTTATCATGCTACATTTGCATCTCACAACATAGGTACGTGAAAGTGTAGGTCCTAAAGCCTCTAAATATTCCTAAATTATCTTCAAATCAGTAAAGTAATTTGAGATGTTCCTATCACCTTGCTTAATTGAATGAAGTTCTTGTAATAATTCTATATGCGGAAATTGTCACATTTTGAAAACCTATCTCTCAAATCTTCTTACAAATCTTGTGCACTTTCAATGTAAACTGTGCTTTGTGCTATCTGCATTGTCAAGCATCTCGTAATCCATGAAATCACCATGGTATTATATCTCTCCCCCCAATCATCAAAGACAAGATCATCAAAATCTGGCGTTGAAATTGTGTAAGAAGATCTACCTCCTAACCTTGACAAGGTTTTGATGAAAACACCAACATCACATAAAAGAAGAAAAGGAAGAACATTTATGAAGATAATGAAGACAAAGCTTCAAGAAATTAGAATCTAAGTCTTCAAGTACTTCTATCCTTATACTCTATCTATACACTTAGTAGTAATGCTCAAAAGTATTTTAAAAGAAAATTGATAAACAAAAGTATAAATGAAAGCAATTTTCAAAATATTGTGTAATAGGTTACTAGATCTAAGTAACAGGTTACTGTGACTAAGTAACATGTTACCAGAACTAAGTAATAGGTTACATGAGTGAGAAACGAATTATCCAACAAAAATTGATCAGGGTAATCGATTACACCATGTGGGTAATCGATTACACAACTCAGTATCAATCTAAACCAAAAGAGTCACGTTTAGTTGCTGTCAAAAGAATCATTAAATATTTAAAAGGCACAACTGACATTGGATTATGGTAATCCAAAAGGAAGTATATGAGATTTGGTTGGATATTCAGATTCAGATTTTGTTGGATGCAAAACTGAGAGAAAAAGTGCATGTGGTACTTGTCATATATTAGGTAATGCATTACTCTCATGGTCATGCAAGAAACAAGCATGTGTTGCTCTAAGTACTGCTGAGGCAGAATACATTGGCGGCAGATAGTTGTTGTGCCCAAGTGTTGTGGCTTAAACAAAAATTGCAAGATTATGGCTTGGACTTAGGTTGCATACCCCTAAAATGTGATAATACTAGTGTTATAAATCTCACAAAGAATCCAGTAATGCATTCTAGAACCGAACACATAGATATAAGACACCATTTCCTTAGGGACCATGTCTAAAAGAAAGATGTATGTGTAGAATTTGTTGATACTCATGACCAACTAGCAGATATATTCACTAAACCCCTGAGAAAAGAATCTTTTATAAAATTAGACGTAAATTAGGTATACTTGATGAAGCTTGCTTATCTTAAATGCTTATTCATGATTATATGATTGCTTCATTATGCTTATAATATGCGTACTTGTATTTAAAATTGCTTAAATCTTTTCAAAATTTTCAAATTTTTGGGTACGTAATCGATTACATGTGATATTAACCGATTACCAGGCATCAGGTATGCCTAAAAATTCAAATTATGGGTTCAGTAACCGATTACTCTAGAGAGTAACTTATTACAGTATTAAGCAGGAAGCTTCAATAATTGATTACCCACCTGTGTAATCGATTACCTAAGGTGTCTATTTGAAATATGAGAATTGTTTTATGTTGAGTAACCGATTACTCACCGTGAGTAACTGGTTACTCTGAGCAGTATTTAAGTTTTCCTACTCATTTTTCAAACACTTCGTTTTCCTCCTCAAACCCGTTTTTCGTGTTCAACCTAGAGTTTTCCTGAAAACCTCATTTTTTATCCGATTTGTGTGATTTTTGAGTCATTTTATATCAAATTTGAAATTCTAAACACTTCTATTCCATAGATTTCGTGTTTAGTAGCCTCAACCAAAAATCCTCAAATCTCTCAAAACTCAAAACCTAACCTTTCAAAAACTGCAATTCATGGCATCATCATCAAGAGCTAAGAAGCAACGTATCGGTGTCTCTCAAAGAAAGCAAGGAGCTTCATCTTCTAAGACTAATCCTTTGGATTTGGCACATCTTCTTGTAAATGATGCTCAACACAAACATTCTCAGAGCATTTTCTTGGACGCTCCATTTTCGCTCCTAAGTATGGTAATTTCAATAACTTTGAGTTTGAAGATTTTCATTTTCTTACTATTCTAAGGCAACAAGATCTTTTTTATTTCTGTGAGGAATCAAAAGCCTATTATCCTGAACTTTTTAAAGTATTTTACTATAACTTGAACTCTAGGAAAAATCGTCAAACATCCTATGTGAAAGGAAAAGAAATTATTTTGGATATTAAGACCTTTAGTTCAATTTGTTGTAACATACCTTTTCAAAGTTGCATCAAAGATTTTGGTCTTTCATGAGATTGGGATAATTATGATAGAAAAGATTTCTACTATTCTATGTGTAGATTCTCTAATAGAGAAATAGAAATGTGTAAGCAAATGGCGCTAGGTGAAACTGTAAAGAGTAGAGATATCCTTGATGTAGGAAATCTCAATCTCGAAGATCGCTTCCTTCATTACTTTTTGAGTTATGTCATTCTTCCAAAATATTCAAATCATTCTCAAATAAATGACATGGAACTACAATTAATGTATGCTCTTAAGCATAACCTTTCTATCAATTGGGCTAACACAGTAATGAAGCATATGTGGTCTGTTAGAGAATCTCACAGCCTTTTGCCTTATGCTATCTTCATAACCAACATTCTTGAACATTTCAGTGTATCCACTACTAGTGAATCCAAAGTCACACTTGATGCACATGATAGTAAGATTGGTGTGGATGTGATCCACAAAATGGGCTTCTTCCCTTATCCCATTGATAGACTCTCTAAGTATCAAAGTGATAGATAGGTTGCACCTGCTGATCCTAATATGAATGTCTCTACCAACCCTCCTGAACAACAAACTTCTGAGTTTCATGTCGAGACTTCTTCATTTGTTACCATGCCTACAAACCAGATGATCATGAATGAGTTATTCTCTCTTTGAGGCTACATCTCTAATCGAATGGATGCTCTTGACGCTCAGAATCAACAAGTCCAATTTGATCTTCAACATATTTCTTATAAGATCAATAGCATGGACCTTGATGACGATAACACTGAACCTGAATCTTAGATCTCTGTTTGTCTAGGAATTATGTTTGTAATGTTGCATGATTGTGAACATTTTGCTGTTTGTTTTCTGTTTTTTTTACTACAGTTGAATTTGTATGAACATCTTTTAAATTTCTGCTATGCGATATCAGTTTTATGATTACCTTTATGCTTGTTATATATTATATTATATATATATATATATATATTGTGTTGGGCTCTTGGCTTTTATTCTTTTTGATGAAGTCAAAAGGGAGAGAAAAGTTGGAATAATATATTTTTTGGATAAAACATTTCAGACACATAACTCCAAATCAAAGGGGAGCATACAAAATAGGGGGAGCATACTCAATACAAGTCAATAATATAACAAAGTATGCTACTCTCAAAAAACTACATTGTCAAGAAGATATTGGTTTGTCATCATCAAAAAGGGGGAAATTGTGAAGAAGATCTAGCTCTTGACCTTGGCAAGGTTTTGATGAAGATATCAACATCACATAAAATAAGAAAAGGAAGAATACTTATGAAGACAATGAAGACAAAGAAAGATTCAAGAAATTAGAATCTAAGTCTTTAGGTACTTCTATCCTTATACTCTAATCTATACACTTATTAGTAATGCTCAAAAGTATTTTTAAAGAAAATTGATAAACAAAAGTATAAATGAAAACATTTTTTTAAATACTGTGTAACAGGTTAATAGATCTAATTAATAGGTTACTAGAACTAAGTAACAGTTTACATGAGCAAGAAATGAGTTATCCAACAAAAATTGATCAGGGTAATCGATTACACCATGTGGATAACCGATTACACAACACGGTAAATAATTACCTAGTTGGACAGAATAATTGGGTAGTCGATTACACCTTTTGAGTAATCGATTACTGCCTGTGAAAATCAATTACACAGTTGGACAGACTTGTTGGGTAATCGATTACTGAGAGTTGTTACATCAGTTTTTAGATTCAAACCACACAGCTTTCAAACCAAATGAAATGATTTCATTCCAAACTAATCCTACTTTTTCATAGAGGTATTCTAGTTGATTGGAAAGTCTATATAAAGGCTTTAAAACTCATTTTATACACACACAATATATAACACAACTTAGATTGAAATCACTTACTCAAATTATAATTTTCTGAAATACTTGTTCTACACTTGGTGCAACTTGTTCATAACTTTCAGAACTTGATTTGTAAAGTTGCCTTAAGTGTTACTGCAAATTATTCAAACCGTATGAGCATTATTACTAAAGTATACATTGAGTTATTGGATTACAAGAGTTTATAACTTCAAAATCCTGTAAAGGCAATCCATTGCCATTGTTAAACATTTTCTTCATTCAAAGTATTGAATTACTTTCTTTCACAAGGGTGTGATAAGAAAGGGGATAGAGTCACTTGGAAATGGTGTTTTCCAAAGAGTGATATAGGTGTTAGAGAGTGAGTAAGGTACAATGGAATCTCGGGGTGAGAAATTTTAATTACTACTCTTAATATCTAGTGAAGAAATCTCTTGTGCTGCAAGAGTACTGGACGTAGACTTTAGTGGACAAGAAGGTGAACCAGTATAAAAAAAATTGGTGTACTCTCTTCTCCTTTATCTCCTTACATTTACTTGATTATTTCTACATATCATTTTCCGCTGCTATTAACTTTTGAATTGTGCAGAAAAATCAGTCGCAATTTTAAACAACTAATTCACCCCCTCTTAGTTGTCATCTCAGTCTTACAAATTGAACCATCAATTTGTATTTTTTTTTCATTGACAAAAATGCACCTTTCACAATTCTACTCCACGAATTGTAATTTGTTCCATCCAAAGGTTGTTAAACAAATATTGCTCTTGGATTCTCTCCTGGATGCAAATAGAAGGGATTCTCAGGATATTGAGCTTCACTATTGTGTGAGAAGCTTTGTGATTTCGTTAGGTAATCTTCCATAGCTTTGATTGAGAAAGAAATTTGAAGAAGGGAGAAGAGATTCGAAAAAGGAAGAAGAAATTTGATGATTCGGAAGAAGTTAATTGTGAATGAGAAAGGAAGAAGAAACAAGAATGAATCTGGATAATTTTCGCAACGGTATTCATAGCAAAATTTGCTCTAATACCATATTAGATTTCATATGAATCATTCTTCTAATTTCATTGAATGAATTGCCAAGCTTAATAAGCTAGATTTATACATGATGAAAACTACTTGCCAAAAAAAGTAGAAACAGTTTTGTTAGTTGCTAACTAACTTGCCAAAAAAGGAAAGGGAAGGAAAGATTGAAAATAGTAACTATTGTATGGTACACTTCATCACTTATTCTGTACCCATACACCTATATTAAACTATTCATCTAATAGTATGTGCAAGTATAAAACATTATCTACAAGAATTTAAGTAATTAACAGGCTTTGCAATATCAAACATAACAAGGTATTGGTCTAGTGGTCTAAGACTCTACTAAATTATTAGATGACCAAAAGGTCAGATGTTCGATTCCAGTAAGCCACACTTGTTAGGAGAGACAGTCATACACTCCGAAAGAGATTAGTTCCTTACCCAAATAATAAAATGATATATTTGATAGTATAAAAAAACATTACTTATAAGAACACAAACAAATTGAACATATATTGTTCCCCAAAAATTATAAAAATATTATTTTGGGACACTTTACCGACAGTTGAAAAACGCTGTCAAAAATAAAATATTATGCAATTGTATTGCTATTGTACCATCGCTTAAACACAAAATTGAAAAAGGCAACAGTCCCAAATCATAAAAGCAGTGAGAACATGCGCAAAACTAATCTATGGAGAAACTTTTCATTTGGATGGATAACCTTGCTATAATGTTTGAATATTTGTATAAACATTGATTCTAAAAAAAAATTATTTGGTAGGAAACAAAATTTTTGAATAAAAAAGTTTGATTATAAAAAAATAAAAAACACATTTTTTGTTGCACTCCTTATAGTATAAATGTAGATGGAAACTTAAGAGAAAACAATAATGATATTTTTCATGTCTTATAGTTATTAATTAATTAAACTTTCTAGGAATTTATATCCATCGTGTTAAGAGTCTTAACCTAAGAGTTGAGTCTTAAGTACAAGGTTATAAATATTAGGAATATAAATGAAAGATAGAAACTCATTTGACTTAGCTACCTCTTCTCTACATGCTTGTGCTATTTGATACATATGGAGAAAAACTTGGAGCATTTCACTTTTTGGCGTTAATAAATATATATATTGAAAATTAAATACAAATTGAACAAACTTAGCATCCATTGTAATTTCTAAATGTCATATCAAGAATGTTTGAAGTGTTTTTTACTTATTTAGCAGAAAATGGAAATTACAAATGATTTATTGAGCCATAACATTTAAAATAAAAAAGGTAAAAACAAATAAAGTTAAAAGGACTCCACTATATTCTTAAAATGACCAAAAGGTCAACAAGACCTCTGAAAGAGGAACTCTCTTTGAAACAAAACCCGGAACGGAGGAATTAACATCAAAGGCAATGTTGAATCTTTAAACAACAAACACATATTAACCTAATTAATTTGTCAATTAACCTAACCTACGTGTTGTGCAGGAATATATAAATATAGTTTATTCCATTTCTGAAACCCAATTAAAAACTAATTTCAGTGTTTTAAATCACAACTCTGTAATTGCAATTATGGCCACATTATTAAAGTTCTAGAAGTCTCTGGAATGACATTATAACCACAATTGCAGTTACATCTGTTACATTTTGTAGCAATTGTGATAAATGTAACATAAACACAATTGCGACTGCATATTAAAACAATATCTAATTTATTGGCAATCATTGGAAGGCCTTTTAAGAGGAAGAAGTGACTTTGAGGCCTTGAAAGTTACGGAGATTCGATCACTTTGCTGGTCAGCCATTTCTCCTTGTGCCAACAACTCTGTGCTTGCTATATTGGTTTCTCCATTTTGAAAGCAGGGTGCTTTTGCTTTGACTATTTCTATTTCCATTTCCAATGAAATAAAGAAAAGGGTGAAACTTGTTTACATTACTGTTTTCATTTCATATTTCAGAAAACGTAAGTTTTATTTTCAGAAATTCTAAAAATGAGATAATGTCATTTTCAATAATGAAGCAATGACTTTGTTTGATTTTTTCAACACCTTTGTTATTTTATTCATTTCATATATTCCAAATCTTTCAATGTTTTAGAAACTCCATATGCATATTTATACTCATCTCTTTCACCTCTATTTTTCATCAAGTTTGACATGTCACTTTACAAAATGAAATAATTTTTGTTTCTTTTTAAAGAAAATCTTTGGTTAACTAAAATGATGATGTTTTAGATTTAATTTAAAAAAAAATTAAACCCAAAGACGTTATTTTGGATCTATCTTCTTTCAGCTTAACTCAGTTTTTCCCATAAACTTTACCATAAATCCCTAGCCCTTTTCTAAGATGAAAACCGGTATGAGACGTCAACCAGCTCTAAATCTCCATACCCATTGAAGACATGTTGAAAAGCATGTTGAATGATAGACTTTGATATTATTTTTTTCAATAAGAAAATTTATATTAAAGAAGCACAAGAGATGCTTTCCCAGTATAAAGAAAAGATCAAAAATCAATTGTGAGTCTTTTTGAATAATGAGGTAATACAAAACCAAGGATGTAAGCACTAATTAGCAAATTCTAGATCAATTGGTGTTGTATAAGATAAAAACCACGTCCACAATTTAATATAGATCAAGTTCAACGTAACTAACTTTCTTTTGAGGAAAGATGATAATTTATTTATTTGTGGGGGTTCTTGTTGCTTGCTGATGTTTCGTATGACTTGCGTTGTTTTTCTTCTAAAAATGATGCAAATGTAAATTCGTTATAGATATATACCTTGTCAATTAGGAATGTCACGTATGTTGTATGAGCTCCTTATACTTAATGGAAAGGATTTTGAAATATTTAACGAATAATATGAAGGTTTAAATTTAGCACACTTGTGTTCTGGTCCTTCAGTTTAGTACTCTGAATTGTTCATGTTGAAACTTTGGATAAAGGACTTTATATTGGCATTATTGGCTTGTTACAGTCTGTTTTTTAATTTTAATTTGTTTTTGAAATTGTTAAATTTATTTAATTAAATGTATTTATGTTTGAATGTAGTTCCAAGGAACTTCAGATTATATTGCTCTAGGAACTTGAAAGGGGAGAGAAAGGGATTGGAGGTGGAACTGTTAGCTATCATACAACATGCCTTCAATGGATATGGAGATTTAGCATTGGTTGGGGTCTCATACTGGCTTTCATTTTAGAAAAGGGATATGGATTTGTGGTAAAGTTTATGTGGAAAAACTGAGTTAAGCAAGAAGAAAAATAACAAAATGGCATTGTCTTGGGTTTAAAAAATTTTAAAAAAAATTAAACCAAGATGACGTTGCTTCAACAAAGGACTTAATTTAAAAAGATAAACAAAAATAATGTCGTTTTGTTTAAATAAAACGGCAAAAAAAACATGTCATCCAGTCAGTCACGTGTTGAACTTGCCAGTATGGATACAAAATGTTTGACCATGTCAGTAGTTAACGAAACACATAGGCAAGTCTATTAAAGATAATAAACGAGAAGAGATAGACAAACTAACATGATTATATGTTGAAAATATTGGGGATTACATTGATAATTTAAAATTATGAGGGAATAAGTTGGTAAAGTCGAAAAATATAAGGGAATGAAATGAGTAATTACTCTTAATTGGATTATTCACATGCTTATTTTTGTTGAAAATATTTTATAACCCACAAACACAATAATGCTACGGATGTTAGTAATTTCGGTTTAAATGAAAAATCTAGTTAAATCGAGCCGAATAGAAAATGAAGTTTGATTTGGTTCTTTTTAAAGAAATGTTTAAATTTGGTTAAACTCATAGTTTTGGAAATGAAAAAACATTTTAAATTGAATCACATATTAAAAAATAGATATTTGAAATATGGATGACTAAGAACCCTATCTTTTAAGTTATTAGTATGGATGACTAGGAACCCTAACTTTTAAGTTATTAGTACGGACTCTAATAGTAATTAGTATGAACTCTAATTTCTAAGGTAATTAGTATGTACTCTAATTTTTGATTCCTAATATTAGAACCCTAAATCTCTAATTAAAAATGGATGACAAAAGCAGAATTCTTGTTCTTTTATATAATGTTTGTGGTTGATTATCAGAAGTATAGAATACTTCAATGGACAAAAGTAAGTGACTTTTGTTATATTTACTATGCTAGAATTGACATTTAACAACGCTTGTGTGTTGAACACTATTAAATGTAAGATGAAATGAAATCAACAATGCTCGGTGAAGTAAACGTTGTTAAATATGATAGGTAAATACACATTCAACAACACTTGCTTCAAGGAGTGCTATTAACAATCATATATTCATACATTTAACATTGATTGCTTTAGTGAGTGTTGTTGAAAGTCATACATTCACACACTTAACAATGCTCGCTTCACTGAAGGTGATAAAAGTCACACATTTAACAGTGCTTACTTTAGTGAGCGTCATTAAAAGTTATACATTCAACGATGTTTACTTTAGTGAGCAGTGTTAAAGGTCATACATTTAACAACACTTGCTTCAATGAATGCTGTTAAAGGTCATACATTTAACAACATTTGCTTTAGCGAGGAGCATAAGGATTATATCCTTAAATCGGCTGGTAAGGCTCTCCGACAATTCTGAACTGATGCCGAAAAATTACCCAGAGATGGTGATGGCAATGTCAACTTAAACCTCCAACTAAATATGCAAATATCATTGATGAAGAGGATTGGAAGTCTTTTTTCACCCTACGCACACAAGACGAGTCTTTCTTGGCAAAATCATATTCTTTGTATTGACTTTTGTATATATGATTTTGTATATTATTGTTGATATTAATGTTGTTTATTGTTTCAGAAATTAAATAATGAAAACCGCAAGAGGGCATCGAAGCCTTATATCCATACTGAGCTTCTCGAGCGGGGTATAGAGGAGAATCGATGAAAAATTTGTAAGTATTGTTAATTTGTAAGTACATTATTGGTTATGTTTTGTATGTATATATATCTAATTATATTATTATTGGTTATGTTTTATTAGTTGGAGAACAAAAGCGTTACACCTACGACTCCGCATGGAGTAGAACTCGATGTTCTATGGTTGGATGCCCGTAAGAACAAGGATGGTGTCATCGACAATGAGGAAGTTCAAGAAGCGGCAAGACGTGTTGTAAGGGCTCATTTTTTAATTATACTTAATTTCCATACTTTATTTATCAAAATGTGATTAATTAACATTATGTTTTTTCTTGATTTTTCAGGTTGCCCTAAAAGAAAAGGAGGCAAACATGGATAGTCGCATAATACTTGACAAGACACTAGGACTGCCTATCTACCCTGACCATATCCGAGGTGCATGATTTGGGGTTAGCTAGCAAACATTTGTACCCCATCCAAAGCATGCAACCAAAGCCCAAATGAGCCAGGTTCAAAATCAACTAGATGGCCTCATGCAATGGTTCAACGAATTTGAGCAATCATTGAAGGTGAAGGAAGTTGAGTGGCAATGACTAGCTAGTGCTGCTAGCACTATTCCTTCAATCGCCAATGAGAGTTGCACACCTGCACCTTACAATATTTCCATTCTGATTCCCATTCCTGAGGTAATTTAGTTAATTATTTTAATTTAGTCGTTAACTAATTATATGTTTTAACTTACATACAGGGAATCAGTTCTTGCAAAATTTATGTAGATACCCCACCTAGCCTAGTAGTGGGTGTTGGGAAAGTGCACAAGTCTGCCGATGCTATGCTGCATAATGTACGTATCCCAAACCATCATGTGAAGGTCTCGATTGATGTTGCAATTGATGATGATGTGTTGCTGCCAATTCCTCTCGATGAGGATGTCTTCACAGTTGGAGGAGCTATAGGCACTTTTGTGACTTGGCCAGTAGACCTTGTTTAAGTAATTCCTTCTAAGGTATGATTTTTTACCTTATGTTCACTCATATTATATATTGATCTATAATTGATATGTTTTTATTGAATATTTCAGGAAAATGTATATTCCATCCTTAGTAGCACCCAAAAGACTACGCCATCTTCAGGGGATCTAAGCTCAAAGCCATCTACTGAGGATGTGAGCTCCTAGAAGACTACCAATTACCATCTTCGGGGATAATATTGATGAATATGTTGGCATCAAAGAAGTCCAAGATGTATATAAACATGATTTTATAGGTGCAACTACTGTAAGTATATATATGAGGTAAATTATGTTTTCTTAACTTCTCACTTTTGCATGACGATGTGTTATAATTAACTAACATTTCTGTTATATATATTAGGTACTTGTATGAAAATTTTATTTTGATAAATAAGAAAAAGGTGAAGCTCATATCCCCACACCTTACCGCTTTGGTGTCGAGTGACAAAAATAAGATTTTGGAACAGATAAGAACGAATTACAGATAATCTCATCCTTCATAAAGAAGATGCAAATTTATTTATTGCACCTTTTAATACGGGGTGAATTTTTTTTAATTGTCTTTTATATTTCTTTCTTTAGTATGTTTGTTGTGCTTAACATTTCCTAACCATGTATATATGTTTTGTTAGGCAACATTGGGTTTTGGTTGCCATCAATCAGGTCAATGAAGAAATATACTACTTTGACTCATTGGCACATGGTGATCTGAATAAGTACTCCGCTATGAAAGATTTGTTTTCTAGGTAAATGGACTACTCATTTAAAATTTTATTTACACTTTCGCTTTCCTAGTTGTTCAGTAATTAAGTACATTTTCTATTGTTTTGTGCGGTGAGAGTTTACAGAAGCTATAATTGTGGTAGAAATAAGTTACCAAATCACAAAATCAAGTGGACTCATATAAAGGTATTGGCACAAATCATTTCAAACAATTATATGTGTAATATATTCATATTTAACTAAGGTTATACTTATATGTTTACTTCATTTTAATTATAGACCTATTGCCAAACAAACTAGGTAGATTGCGGCTATTACGTGCTAAAATTCATGAAGGAGATCATTCAGAAATGGTCAACTAATGAAATCAAGATTGTTGGAAAATCATATACAGATGACCAAGTCAACCAAATTAGAGAACAAGTGTCAAACTTTGTACTTTTTCTGTTGACAAATCATAGCTAAATGTATAGTAGATTAGTTTTGCACAGATTGTAGCTTAGAGAATTCAATTAATGTTCAATATAATGTATATGATTTGGTGTATGTAATATATGTTTATGTAAACATTACAATGTAATTAATGTTCATTATAAAAATTCAGTTGTGTTCATATAGTTGTCATTGGGTGTTTCTGTATGTATTCATTTTGTTGTTATGTTCTGTTTCTATATGTATTCAGGTTATCTTCTGTTGTGTACGTAACTTTGTAGAATTAGGAATAATGATCTTCGATAGTGCTTTTTTATGAATGCAATGTCGTTATACCTATAGAACAACACTTTTTTAACAATGCATTGTTGATTACGTGGAATTCAACAGCGCATTCACAAAAAAGTGTTAGGTACCAGTGACAAAATACACCTAGAATGGGGGGATTGAATAGGTGTCACGGTTCCCACTTACCGCTATTTGCACCAAAGCCCTATTATGGGAAATCACCTAGTTAATCGATTAAAGCTATGACTTAATCGATTAAGTCGCACACAATTAGCAGTTGCAGAATGACTCAATTACACAGTCAATTACAGATTATACATAAATGATATAGTAGATATATTCGAACATAAATGATATTTATTTGATAGTAATATTATATTCTAAATATCAGCTACAATAGGCAATTAAAAGCTACTTACAATAATAAAGAGATAAGGGAAAGAAACAGTCTGCAACAAGGTTTTTATACTGGTTCATTTTATGGTCGAGTGTAAAACTACATCTAGCCCCCCCTCTGATCTGGACATTTTCTTCACTAAAATTGAAGCCAATGTATCTTACATACACACTTCCAATTACAAGACCTTGAACGCTACCTTCCTTCTTGAGTTCCCAGAACCTCTACCTTGGTTTGACCTTACCCAATCGCATAGGAAAACCTTTCCTACGATCCAGCCCCAGCCAAGGGTATGTTCTAAACTCAAGACCTCCAAGTCTCGGTGAAGACTCTCTGATCTCGTTGGTGGTACGACACTAAGAGACGACTTTCCTTGTTACACAAACAACACAAAAAACAGAGTAATGTGAAGCACAAAATAGCTCAAATATTACAAGAAAGAACAAGCTATAAACCCCATACAAATCTCACAATTACTTAAGAATATGTATAGGATCAGAATCATGAAGAACATGTAATTTCTACCCTTAAGAAATCTCTAAACAATAATGAAAGAATCATGCAAGAACAAGATATGATGAATAACACATTTGATAATATGCAATGGATGACATGTTAATCCCTAAGCATAATACTATCTCACTCTAATCTCACATACAATTCTCCCTTCCTATATGACATACATTGAGCATGAAAATATGCAACTTAGCAATTCTAAAATGAATGAATGAATGATCTAATTCGTATATAAAATCTGTTGAAAATAAAGTTTATATAGAAAAGTTGTTTTGCACCCAGTTAATCAATATGTTGCTTGTTAATCGATTAACGAGATGTTAGAGAGTAACTGAGTTTTGTTTTTCAGTTATCTGTTGAAACTGTTAAAAACTGTTTTCACGTTAATCGATTAAAGCTTCACTTAATCGATTAACTGACATATTTTCAGTTAAGATGTTAATTGGTAAACTACCTATATGTTATGCTTATCAACTATACATGTTTTACCTTTATGATTAATGCATGAACATATAATAAACTAGATGGCATGTCTCATGTAAATGATATGATAGTTTTTAGACTTTATGAGATTTGCATCTAGGTTTACCTAACCTAGACTCAATAACTAAGACACATTTAAGTGCTCTCTTGACACATTGCACTTTCAAAAAGCGTTGTTGATTATGTTGAATTCAACAACACATTCACAAAAAAGCATTGTTGAATACTTATATCTCATTTATTCTCTTCTAGCTATACAAAAGTGCATTGGGTAAGAAGCATTGTCGATATGATCAACAAAACTATTTCCTCTGCACTTAATCGTTTAACACAATGCTTAATTGATTAATTGTTTGGATATTATTTATTGTCATTATTAATTGTTCTATATATTTAATTAATTGTCATTAATCGAATATAATATTGTAATTACTAATTTGAATTTCATTAAAAAAATGAATTAGTACAAAAAATTATCATATCTTCCATAGCGTTTCCTTAAGATTGCATTGTGAAACACTTACCTTCTTTATATTTGAATGGGGAGTTCTTCCACACCGTTTCCTTAAGATTGTGCTGTTGATTAAGTATCATTGACAACACCATCTTCATTATGCATTGTTGAAGATACTATCAGGCCCTAAAAAATTAACATGTTCCCGCATTCTCACACATTCATCAGTAATCCAACACTCATTTACTCAACAGCGAAACTCATTTACTCTCAAAATCGACCTCGACAATCCTTCAACGTCATCATCATTCACTCATTCAACACCGAAAATCATTCACTCATTTAACATGAAAATCATTCAACATCGATTTTGAAAATCCTTCACTCGTTTAACCTCAAAATAATCATTCATGCATTCAACACCAAATTCAAAGTGAGTTTTTATTACAATTATTTGTCTTTTTAATTACATTATATTTAGCTTGTATTGAGTGATTTCACTCATTTAGCTTGTATTGAGTTGGGGTTTCCGAGTTCCGACTCATGTAGCTTACATTATGAGTTAGGGTTCCCCCATTTTTAACTACATAATAATGCATTTGCTCTACTTAGTGAGCTTAACTCCAATCTTTAGGGATTTATGCTCATTATATTTTTTTGTTAATAGAAAATGGATCGAAAATGGATGAGTGTCAATCGATTGACGAAAGAGTATGAAGTAGGAGTGAAATTATTTGTTAGGTTTGCAATTGAGAATGCTGAAAACCCTAATTGAATTGTATGTCCTTGCTTAAGATATTGTTACTCAAACCGAATTACTCCAAATGATTTAAAAGTTCATTTATTGTGTAACAGTATTAATCAAAGTTACACATGTTGGACAAGATATGGTGAGAAGAGAGACGTTATGGATTGTGATGATGAAATGCTTATGAAAGACAACTACACAAATGCATATGAAGACGATCATTTCGAGGAAATGGCAAACGTTGTCGAAGAGGATCTCCAGGATTGTCCTGAGATGTTTCAACGATTGATAAGTGATGTTGAGTAACCATTATATGATGGTTGTACTAAATTCACAAGATTGACAGCAATGTCAAAGTTGTATATGTTGAAATTTATTAATGGATGGACTGATAAAAGTTTCACCGACTTGCTTGCACTTCTGAAGGATATGTTGCCAGAAGATAATGTGTTCCCTTCTCGTACCTATGATGCAAAAACAAATGTTACGCTCCATTGGCATGGACTATACTAGGATACGTACTTGTGAAAATGATTGCATCTTATTTTTTTTAATGAGTATGCTTCGTTAAAGTTTTGTCCTAAATGTAATACATCATGATATAAGAAGGAATACTCAATTCCCAAAAAGGTTGTATGGTATTTTTCCATCAAAGCAAGATTCAAGCATATGTTTAGCAATACCACAAAGATGTAAAGAAGTTGACATGGCATGATGAAGAAAGGATTAAAGATGGCAAGCTTTGGCATCTTGCGGATTCTCCTCAATGGAGAAAAATTGATCACGACTATCCTAGTTTTGGTCAAGAATCAAGAAATCTACGCCTTGAATTATCAACAGATAGAATTAACCCACATAGTATTCAAAGTTGCTCCCACAGTACATGGCCAGTGATGTTGGTGATATACAATCTACCTCCTTCGCTATGCATGAAGCGCAAACATGTGATGTTATCTATGTTAATTTCTGGACCTAAACAACCAAGAAATGACATAGACATATATTTGGCTCTATTAATTGAAGACTTGAAGAAAATGTGGGAGACATGCATAAATGTAAATGATGCGTATAGGGAAGAAAGTTTCAACTTGAGGGCTTTGTTGTTCGACACAATCAGTGATTTCCCTGCATATGGTAATCGGTCTGGATATAGTACAAAAGGACATTTTGCATGTCCTGTATGTGAAGACAATACTCATTCAATGAGGTTGGAACATTATAAGAAGAATGTCTTCCTTGGCCATCATAGATATTTGCCTTCAGATCATCACTATCGACGATGGAGAAAAGCATTTGATGAAAACAATGAAGAAGGTCGTGCTCATTTTCTGTTGACAGGTGATCAATTATTTTAAAAGCTAAAGGATTTGAATACTAACTTTGGTAAACCTTTTGCAAAAGAAAATGTCACAAGTGGGTGGAAGAAAAGGTCAATCTTCTTTGAATTGTCATATTGGAGTTCATTATATGTAAGACATTTCCTCGATGTTATGCATATTGAAAAAATGTGTTTGAAAGTCACCTTGGTACCTTACTCAATGTCCTTGGTAAGACCAAAGATGGCTTGAATACAAGGTTAGACTTGGTTAGTATGGGAATAAGAAAGGAATTGGGGCCAATAATGAATGGAAAACGTACATTTCTACCTCCAACAGCTTATACTTTGTCGAGGATGGAGAAAATGGAATTTTGTAAATTTATTCATGGTGTTAAAGTTCCATAGGGGTACTCTTCCAACATTCGAAACCTCGTATCAATGAAAGACCTCAAGTTAAAAGGTCTTAAGTCTCATGATTGTCATGTACTTATGGAGCATTTCTTGCCTATTGGAATACAGTCAATTCTACCTAAAAAAGTTTGAGGAACCATAACCTAACTAGGTTATGGTTCTTCTTCAAGGCAATTTGTAGCAAAGTGATTGACCTTGAGAAATTACGTGCATTGCAAAGACAAATTATTTTGACTTTGTGTGAGCTTGAAATATATTTCCCACCTTCTTTTTTTGATATAATGGTTCATCTAAGCATTCATCTTGTTCGAGAGATCCAACTATGTGGCCCTTCCTATATGAGATGGATGTACCCCTTTGAGCGTTATATGAAGACATTAAAAGGGTATGTGAAGAACCGATCAAGACCAGAGAGTTGTATTGTCGAGCGATATGTTGTTGAAGAAGCTACTTATTTTTGTACTGGATACCTTACCGATGGTTATTTCATGGGAATTCCAAAGCCTCGATATGCAAAAAAAAAACATTTGGTGAAGATATTACTAGGAATGAAATATTGACTATAACAAGAACCAAATTGGAAAAGCGCACTTGTATGTTTTACATAATGCCAACGAGGTTGAGCCATATATTGAAACACACAAGGAGATGCTAAGGAAGTCTTACCCAAGTACGAATGAGAATTGGATTTCCAAAGAGCATAATCGGTGTTTCATAAAGTGGCTAAAAAATCACATTGATGAGGAGTTGAATATAAATGCACATTCGGTTTCCGGAAGATTGAAATGGTTAGCCAATGGTCCAAGCATTCATGTCTTATCCTACACTGGTTACCTAATTAATGGGTTCATATTTTATACGAAAAAACAAGATCATCAAAGTAAAATGCAAAATAGTGGTGTGATTCTTATTGCTCGAACTTTACACATGTCAAGTGCAAAAAAAAAAAATACCAACATATGCGAACATGTCATACTTTGGAGTGATTGAACAAATATGGGAATTGGATTACACAATGTTTCGGATGTTGGTTTTTTATTGTATGTGGTTGATAACAACAATGGCTTTCGAGTTGATGAGTTAGGGTTCATGCAGGTGGATCTTAATAGGCCAGGATATAAAGACGAGCCATTTATTCTAGCATCACAAGCTCAACAAGTATTCTATGTTAGTGATCCAGCTGATATGAAATGGTCCATTGTTTTTTTAACTAACAAAATAATCATCAATAATATTGATGACCAAGAATACGCGATGTTGAACGACAACTCTGGCGTAATGGTAATACATTGTGGATTTGCTTTAAATATCTTTAATGAGTATGTATCATTTGATAAATAATTTACCGGATAATATAAGTTTACATCATTTATTTTGATAATATTATCTTATTTTGATTGAAATGGGTATGCTTATCATAATGTTTATCCTAAAATATTTTTTATAGTATTATTCTACTTTTATCACCTTAACCTTGTACCACTAACTAAACAACACTTATCATATTATATACATACATATTATTGTTATGACTATCCTATACTATAAATTACAATATCTTGTATATTATTAATTATATTAATTTCCACCTTATGTCTCTGTATGACTTTTTAAGGATATATAGATAACGTTTGCTTTAGCCTTATTATGGTTACCTGTGTTTGTATTTATATTTGTTATAGAGTATAATAATCAATTTAATAGTGTTCTACAACACAATCTAGAAATAGTCTATATATACAATTACTATTACTTAACAAGAAAAGGGTTGTATTCCTTTTCAAATCCTTGCTGTCGCCGTTTCTAAGAGAAAAACAATAAGTGCAGAATTTATCATGCCTCATCTCTCTTCTTCTCAAGGTTTAATTATTATTCAATCTCAATTTCTAGTATTATGTCTTTTATGGATTCAAAGTACATGCTGCCTTTAGAACCTTTTGTCATTGGGAACCTTAAACCATGCTTTTAAATTGTTTTCTTTAATAATAAAAAAAAGGAGTTGGCACCTATTAGATAGTAGACAACAAAAGCCATAATTTCTTTTCCTTTTGATTCATGTGCAGTTTTCTTCAATTTTTTAGTTTGCCACACTAATATTTGATAAGCTTATAAAATAAAGAAGGTTTTGTATTTGTGAGATTGCCATCAATACATACATGTTTTATGCGTACAACTTTCTTTAACCTTTTTAAATTGTAGAGCGGTTAGGCATTTTTCCATTCTGTTCCAAGTAGTTACGTAAACCTCCTTATATTATATTGGCTTCTTTTCATGAGGTGATCATATGCACGTAGCATTACAAACCACGTGCCTTATTATTTTGCATATTACTGAGCATGTAGTCATCTTTTGTTTTATTTCTTTCTTTAGCATAGGTGAGATGAATTATTAAGAGTCTTTAATTTAATTGCTTTCATTCACAAGTTTTTAATTAACACTATCATGTGTATAAGTGAATTTAATTAACACTTTTCTCTAAACTTAATGATATCAAGATCAATCTATTACAAATTGAGTCGAGTTATTTCAAAATAAGTTACTTTTATTAAGTATAAAGTGTAGATCTATTTTAAATTGGGTGCTAGTTGTTGAGGTAGAGTAGACTTTAATTAGGTGTCTTAGTTGTTATTGGCTTGTGTATGAGAATAGATCCAGAAGATGAAGGAGACTACACAAGAGCTATTTGTTTGCTGGACAAGGAGCTTATGTAAACCCAGGTGAGGGAGAAGACCATTGTGGTCCTAGAGTATTTCATTGACGTCTTTCTCTCTGATTCTCTAAAAAATTTGGAGAATCTTGTAGATTAAACTTGTTTTTTCATGTAAGAGTCCTTAATCGTTTTCATGACTATGAATAGAGTCTTAGATATTTGATTGTGCTAGAAATAAATGTGTATGAATTCGTTTTTGTGTATCACAATGCGAGGTACTCGCTTATGGTATTACATTGTGATGAAAGGTTGCTAAATATTTCTACTTGTATGCATGTGAGTATTTGTGATAATTGGTAATTATTTTATGTGCTACATATTTGTGGAACTCTTGTAATTTAGAAATATCCCAATTACAATCGTTATGAGTTGATCGTTGTATTGATATGGAAAATATATAAGTTGATCATTGTATTGATATGAGGTATATATAAATTGATTATTGTATTGATATAAAATTATATAAGTCAATTGTTGTATTGAAATAAAAATATAAGTTGATTGTCGTATTGATTTGAAAAATATATCAGTTGATCGTTTTACTGATATGAGAAATATATGAAATATATAAGTTGATTGTTGTACTGATATGAGATATACATAACTTGATTGTTTTATTGATATGGATAATATATGAGTTGATCATTGTATTGATATGTAAAATATATAAGTTGATTGTTGTATTAATATGAAGAATATATTAGTTGATTGTTGCATTGATATGGGAAAAACATAAGTTGATTGTTGTATTTAAATTTATAAGTTAATTGTTGTATTGATATGGGGGATGCATAAGTTGGTTATTATATTGATATGGGAAATTCATAAGTTTGAAATTGAGACTTTGTTTGTTGACATTGGATCACTAAGTTAATGTCTTGAGCTCGTCACGAGGAGATGTCATACTAAAAATGCATTGAGGCTGAGACAACTAACTTTGATGATATTTTTGGAAAGATTGGATTTGTTGAGAGCCTATGGCTATCCATAGACTTTGAAGTGTAGTGAGATTTGGGGCTTTGCCCAGTTATATTTTTATCACGAAGTTAGTGTCTTGAGCTCTGTTAGGTATCAGTGGTTACAATACACCTAGAAGGGGGGGGGGTTGAATAGGTATAGCGGTTAGAATATCCGCTTTTCGAAACTCAACACTTAATGTTGAATCACCCCTATTTAATCGATTAAAACAGAAACAGTAAGCTTAGGCAGATTCGATTACTTGCACAACAATTAACCGATAATGAAATTAACACACAGAGCTTATAGAATCATCAGAGTATTAACAGTATAGCAAAAATACAGAATATAGCAATTTAAATCTACTATACAAGTTAACCGATTAATTGCAATAAAGAGAGAGAGAGAGAGAGAGAGAGAGAGAGAGAAAAATCCTGCAACACGATTTTTATCCTGGTTCGTTTGCTTGTCCACCGCAAACTACATCCAGGCCTCCTGGCTGATTTGGGAGATTTTCTTCACTATAATTGAATCAATGTTTTTACATGCACATCATCCAATTACAACAACTTAGACATTCACAAGAAAATAAAGTATGGTTTGACTCCCTTCCTACCGACAAAGAAAACCTTTCTTTCGGCGTAGCCCCAGCCAAGAACCTCTGTTCTTTCCTTATCTAGAACTCTAAGCAATATGAAGATACAACTCAATCTCTTTAGGTGATACGACACCTCGAGATTCCCAATGTTACAACAATTTTTCACAACAAAATCTAGAGTAAACTTAAGCAATTACAAACCTCATATATGACAATTAAGGCTTTACTCTAAACACCTAATACAAACTCATGCAATATGACAATGTATTAGTTTCAAAACAGAAATTACAGAATGTAAAAACTTCACAAAA
>NW_017727473.1:723212-723495 GCF_001865875.1 Lupinus angustifolius | reverse complement strand
AGGAAGAGCAGGAGGATGAAGAGGAGGGTAGGATGAGGATGGGGACGAGGATAATATGAGCATGAGGATCAGGATTAGGATAGGATGAGGATGGGGATGAGGATCAGGATTAGGATAGGATGAGGATGGGGATGAGGATGAAGATAGGATGAGGATGGGGATGAGGATGACGATAGGATGAGGATGAGGATGCGGATGAGGACTGAGATAGGATGAGGAAGATAATGAGGATGAAGAGGAGGGTAGGATAAGGATGGGGATGAGGATGAGGATAGGATGAGGA
>NW_017727473.1:722050-723112 GCF_001865875.1 Lupinus angustifolius | reverse complement strand
GGATGAGGATGAGGATGAGGATGAGGATGAGGATGAGGATGAGGATGAGGATGAGGATGAGGATAGCAGGAGAATAAGGATAGGATGGGGATGAGGAGATGGATAGGATGAGGATGAGGATGAGGAAGAGGATGAGGATAGGATGAGGATGAGGATGAGGATTTGGATGAGGATGAGGATGAGGACGAGGACGGAGATAGAAAGAGGAAGAGGATGAGGATGAATAGGAGGGTAGGATGAGGATGGGATGAGGATGAGGATGAGGACGAGCATGACGATAGGATGTGGAGTAGAAGGAGGATGAGGATGAGGATGGGGATGAGGGTAGGATGAGGATGAGGATGAGTATGGGGATGAGGATGAGGACGAGGATAGATGAGGATGAGGATAGGATGAGGATGAGGATATGATGAGGATGAGGATGAGGACATAGATAGGATGAGGATGAGGACGAGGATAGGATGAGGAAGAGGACGAGGATGAGGATGAGGATAAGATGAGGAGGAGGAGGAGGAGGAAGATGAGGACAATGAGGAGGAGGAGGATAGGATGAGGATGAGGAGGAGGAGGAGGAGGATAGGATGAGGATGAGGATGAGGAAGAGGATGAGGATGAGGATATGATGAGGATGAGGACGAGTATAGGATGAGAAAGAGGAAGAGGAGGAGGATAGGATAAGGAAAGGATGAGGAGGCGGATGAGGATGAGGATGAGGATAAGGAAGTGGATGAGGATGAGGACGAGGATGGATGCGGACGAGGATGGGATGAGGAAGAGGAAGGGGATGAAGATGAGGGTAGGATAAGGAGAAGGATATGATGAGGAAGAGGATGAGGATGAGGGTAGGATGAGGATAGGACGAGGATGAGGATGAGGATAGGACGAGGATGAGGAGGACGATAGGATGACGATGAGGATAGGATGAGGATGAGGATGAGTATAGGATGAGGTTAGGATGCGGAAGAGGATGAGGATGAGGATGAGGACATGGATAGGATGACGATGAGGACGATGATAAGATGAGGAAAAGGATGAGGATGAGGATAGGATGAGGATAAGGAA
>NW_017727473.1:720488-721950 GCF_001865875.1 Lupinus angustifolius | reverse complement strand
ATCAGGATAGGATGAGGATGAGGATGAGGATGAGGACGAAGATAGGATGAGGATGAGTATAGGATGAGGATGAGGAGGAGCATAGGATGAGGAGAAGGAGGAGGATAGGATGAGGAAGAGGATGAGGATGAGGATAGGATATGGACGAGGATAGGATGTGGATGAGGATAGGAGGAAGAGGATGAAGATGAGGATAGGATGAGGAGGAGGATGAGGATGAGGGTGAGGATGAGGATGACGATAGGATGACGATGAGGATAGGATGAGGAGGAGGATGAGGATGAGGGTGAGGATGAGGATGACGATAGGATGACGATGAGGATAGGATGAGGAGGAGGATGAGGATGAGGGTGAGGATGAGGATGACGATAGGATGACGATGAGGATAGGATGAGGAGGAGGATGAGGATGAGGGTGAGGATGAGGATGACGATAGGATGACGATGAGGATAGGATGAGGAGGAGGATGAGGATGAGGGTGAGGATGAGGATGACGATAGGATGACGATGAGGATAGGATGAGGAGGAGGATGAGGATGAGGGTGAGGATGAGGATGACGATAGGATGACGATGAGGATAGGATGAGGAGGAGGATGAGGATGAGGGTGAGGATGAGGATGACGATAGGATGACGATGAGGATAGGATGAGGAGGAGGATGAGGATGAGGGTGAGGATGAGGATGACGATAGGATGACGATGAGGATAGGATGAGGAGGAGGATGAGGATGAGGGTGAGGATGAGGATGAGGATAGGATGAGGATAGGATGAGGATGGGGATGAGGATGAGGATAGGATATGGACGAGGATAGGATGTGGATGAGGATAGGAGGAAGAGGATGAAGATGAGGATAGGATGAGGATGAGGAGGTGGATAGGATGAGGATGAGGATAACGATGACGATGAGGATGAGGATGATGATGTGGATGAATATGAGGATGAGGATAGGATGAGGATGGGGAAGAGGATGAGGATGAGGATGAGGATAAGATGAGGACGAGGATGAGGATGAGGATAGGATGAGGATGGGGAAGAGGATGAGGATGAGGATGAGGATAAGATGAGGAAGAGGATGAGGATGAGTATGAGGACGAGGATGGGATGAGGATAGGATGAGGATGAGGACGATGATAGGATGAGGAAGAGGAGGAGGATTGGATGTGGATGAGGATTAGGATAGGATGAGGATGGGGATGAGGATGGGGATGAGGATGAGAATGCAGATGAGGATGAGGATGAGGACGAAGATAGGATGAGGATGAGGATAGGATGAGGATGAGAAGGATGATGAGGATGAGGACGAAGATAGGATGAGGATGAGGATAGGATGAGGATGAGGAGGATAATGAGGATGAGAATGAGGATGAGGATAGGATAAGGATGAGGATGAGGAAGAGGATGAGGATGTGGATAGGATGAGGATGAGGACGAGGATGAGGATGAGGATGATGATGGTGATG
>NW_017727473.1:719837-720388 GCF_001865875.1 Lupinus angustifolius | reverse complement strand
GAGGATGCGGATGAGGATGAGGATGAGGATGAGGATGAGGACATGGAGAGGATGACGATGACGACGATGATAGGATGAGGATGAGGACAAGATGAGGATGAGGATGAGGAAGAGGATGAGGAAGAGGATGAGGATGAGGATGAGCATGAGGATGAGGATGAGGTTCAGGATAAGGATGGGGATGAAGATGAGGATGAGGATTAGGATAGGATCAGGATGAGGATGAGGACGAAGATAGGATGAGGATGAGGATGAGGATGAAGAGGAGGGATGGATGAGGATGGGGATGAGGATGAGGATAGGAGGAGGAGGAGGTGGAGGATGATGACGATGATAGGATGAGGAAGAGGATGATGATTGGATGAGGATGAGGATTAGGATAGGATGAGGATGGGGATGAGCATGAAGAGGAGGGTAGGATGAGGATGAGGATTAGGATGAGGACGAAAATAGGATGAAGAGGAGGCTGAGGATGAGGATGAGGATAAGGATAGGATGAGGATGAGGATAGGATGGGGATGAGGAAGAGGATGAGGCTGAGGATAGGATGG
>NW_017727473.1:717187-719737 GCF_001865875.1 Lupinus angustifolius | reverse complement strand
AAGAGGATGAGGATGAGGATGAGGATTAGGACATGGAAAAGATGAGGATGAGGATGAGGATAGGATGAGGATGAGGATGGGGATGAGGATAGGACGAGGATGAGGACGATGAAAGGATGAGGAAGAGGATGCCGATAGGATGAGGATAAGGACGAGGATGAGGATGGGAATGAGGATGGGGATGAGGATGAGGATGAGGATGGGATGAGGATGAGGATGAGGATGAGGATAGGATGAGGATGAGGACGAGGATGAGGATAGGATGAGGAAGAGGATGAGGATAGGATGAGGATGAGGACGAGGATGAGGATAGGATGAGGAAGAGGATGAGGATAGGATGAGGATGAGGACGAGGATGAGGATAGGATGAGGAAGAGGATGAGGATAGGATGAGGATGAGGACGAGGATGAGGATAGGATGAGGAAGAGGATGAGGATAGGATGAGGATGAGGACGAGGATGAGGATAGGATGAGGAAGAGGATGAGGATAGGATGAGGATGAGGACGAGGATGAGGATAGGATGAGGAAGAGGATGAGGATAGGATGAGGATGAGGACGAGGATGAGGATAGGATGAGGAAGAGGATGAGGATAGGATGAGGATGAGGACGAGGATGAGGATAGGATGAGGAAGAGGATGAGGATAGGATGAGGATGAGGACGAGGATGAGGATAGGATGAGGAAGAGGATGAGGATAGGATGAGGATGAGGACGAGGATGAGGATAGGATGAGGAAGAGGATGAGGATAGGATGAGGATGAGGACGAGGATGAGGATAGGATGAGGAAGAGGATGAGGATAGGATGAGGATGAGGACGAGGATGAGGATAGGATGAGGAAGAGGATGAGGATAGGATGAGGATGAGGACGAGGATGAGGATAGGATGAGGAAGAGGATGAGGATAGGATGAGGATGAGGACGAGGATGAGGATAGGATGAGGAAGAGGATGAGGATAGGATGAGGATGAGGACGAGGATGAGGATAGGATGAGGAAGAGGATGAGGATAGGATGAGGATGAGGACGAGGATGAGGATAGGATGAGGAAGAGGATGAGGATAGGATGAGGATGAGGACGAGGATGAGGATAGGATGAGGAAGAGGATGAGGATAGGATGAGGATGAGGACGAGGATGAGGATAGGATGAGGAAGAGGATGAGGATAGGATGAGGATGAGGACGAGGATGAGGATAGGATGAGGAAGAGGATGAGGATAGGATGAGGATGAGGACGAGGATGAGGATAGGATGAGGAAGAGGATGAGGATAGGATGAGGATGAGGACGAGGATGAGGATAGGATGAGGAAGAGGATGAGGATAGGATGAGGATGAGGACGAGGATGAGGATAGGATGAGGAAGAGGATGAGGATAGGATGAGGATGAGGACGAGGATGAGGATAGGATGAGGAAGAGGATGAGGATAGGATGAGGATGAGGACGAGGATGAGGATAGGATGAGGAAGAGGATGAGGATAGGATGAGGATGAGGACGAGGATGAGGATAGGATGAGGAAGAGGATGAGGATAGGATGAGGATGAGGACGAGGATGAGGATAGGATGAGGAAGAGGATGAGGATAGGATGAGGATGAGGACGAGGATGAGGATAGGATGAGGAAGAGGATGAGGATAGGATGAGGATGAGGACGAGGATGAGGATAGGATGAGGAAGAGGATGAGGATAGGATGAGGATGAGGACGAGGATGAGGATAGGATGAGGAAGAGGATGAGGATAGGATGAGGATGAGGACGAGGATGAGGATAGGATGAGGAAGAGGATGAGGATAGGATGAGGATGAGGACGAGGATGAGGATAGGATGAGGAAGAGGATGAGGATAGGATGAGGATGAGGACGAGGATGAGGATAGGATGAGGAAGAGGATGAGGATAGGATGAGGATGAGGACGAGGATGAGGATAGGATGAGGAAGAGGATGAGGATAGGATGAGGATGAGGACGAGGATGAGGATAGGATGAGGAAGAGGATGAGGATAGGATGAGGATGAGGACGAGGATGAGGATAGGATGAGGAAGAGGATGAGGATAGGATGAGGATGAGGACGAGGATGAGGATAGGATGAGGAAGAGGATGAGGATAGGATGAGGATGAGGACGAGGATGAGGATAGGATGAGGAAGAGGATGAGGATAGGATGAGGATGAGGACGAGGATGAGGATAGGATGAGGAAGAGGATGAGGATAGGATGAGGATGAGGACGAGGATGAGGATAGGATGAGGAAGAGGATGAGGATAGGATGAGGATGAGGACGAGGATAGGATGAGGATGAGGATAGGATGAGGAGGAGGAGGAGGAGGATGAGGATGAGAATAGGATGAGGAGGAGGTGGAGGAGGAGGATGAGGATGGGGATGAGGATAGGATGACGATGAGGATATGATCAGGATGTGGACGAGGATAGGATGAGTAACATGATGAGGATAGGATCAGGATGAGAATGACGATGAGGATTGGATGAGGAGGAGGAGGAGGATGAGGTTGATGATAGGAGGAGGATGAGGATGAGGATGAGGATGAGGATTAAGA
>NW_017727473.1:716474-717087 GCF_001865875.1 Lupinus angustifolius | reverse complement strand
GAGGATAGGATGAGTAAGATGATGAGGATAGGAAGAGGATGCGGATGAGGATGACGATGAGGATTAGGATAGGATGAGGATTAGAATAGGATGAGGATGGGTATGAGGATGACGATGAGGATAGGATGGGGATGAGCACGAAGATAGGATGAGTAAGAGGATGAGGATGAAGATGAGGGTAGGATGAGGATGGGGATTATGATGAGGATGAGGATGGGATGAGGATGAGTACGAGGATAGGATGAGGAAGAGGATGAGTATAGGATGAGGATGAGGTTGAGGATAGAAGGATGATGAGGAGGAGGATAGGATGAGGATGACGATGAGGAGGAGGAGGATGAGGATGAGGATAGGATGAGGACGAGGACGAGGACAAGGATGAGGATAGAATGAGGATTAGGATAGGGATGAGGATGAGGATTAGGATAGGATGCGGATGGGGATGAGGATGAGGATGAGGATGACGATGAGGATAGGATGAGGAGGAGGATCGGATTAGGATAAGAATGAAGATAGGATGAGTTAGAGGATGAGGATGAAGATGAGAGTAGGTTGAGGATGGGGATGAGGATGAGGATGAGGATGAGGATGCGGATGAGGATGAGGATGAGGA
>NW_017727473.1:715662-716374 GCF_001865875.1 Lupinus angustifolius | reverse complement strand
AGGATGAGGATGAGGATGAGGATGAGGATGAGGATAGGATGAGGATGAGGATAGGATGAGTAAGATGATGAGGATAAGAAGAAGATGAGGATGACGATGAGGATTAGGATAGGATGAGGATGGGGATGAGGATGAGGATTAGAATAAGAAGAGGATGGGGATGAGGATGAGGATGACGATGAGCATAGGATGAGGATGAGCACGAAGATAGGATGAGTAAGAGGATGAGGATGAAGATGAGGGTATGATGAGGATGGGGATTAGGATGAGGATGAGGATGGGATGAGGATGAGGACGAGGATAGGATGAGGAAGAGGATGAGGATAGGATGAGGATAGGATGAGGATTGGATGAGGATGAGGATAGGAGGATGATGAGGAGGAGGATAGGATGAGGATGACGATGAGGAGGAGGAGGATGAGGATGAGGATAGGATGAGGACGAGGACGAGGACGAGGATGAGGATAGAATGAAGAAGATGATGAGGATAGGATGACGATGAGGATGAGGATTAGGTTAGGGATGAGGATGAGGATTAGGATAGGATGCAGATGGGGATGAGGATGAAGATGAGGATAGGATGAGGATGAGGATAGGATTAGGATAAGAATGAAGATATAATGAGTTAGAGGATGAGGATGAAGATGAGAGTAGGTTGAGGATGGGGATGAGGATGAGGATGAGGATGAGGATGGGATGAGGACGAGGATAG
>NW_017727473.1:715269-715562 GCF_001865875.1 Lupinus angustifolius | reverse complement strand
GATGAGGATAGAATGAGGATGAGGATGAGGATGAGGACATGGATAGGATGAGGATGAGGAGGAGTATAGGATGAGGAAGACGATGAGGACAAGATGAGGAGGAGGATAGAATGAGGATTAGGATAAGGAAGAGGATGAGGATGAGGACGAGGATGGGATGAGGAAGAGGATGGGGAAGAAGATGAGGATAGGATGAGGACGAGGATGGATAGGATGAGGATGAGGATGAGAACGAGGATGACGATAGAATGAGGAAGAGGATGAGGATGAAGAGGAGGGTAGGATGAGGATGG
>NW_017727473.1:711740-715169 GCF_001865875.1 Lupinus angustifolius | reverse complement strand
GAGGATAGGATGAGGATGAGGAGGAGGATAGGATGAGGAAGAGGATGAGAATAGCATGAGGATCAGGATGATGATTAGGATAGGATGAGGATGAGGAGGAGGAGGATAAGGAAGAGGATGAGTATAGGATGAGGAGTAGGAGGATAAGGAAGAGGATGAGGATGAGGACGTATATGGGATGAGGACGAGGATGGGATGAGGAAGAGGATGGGAGGAGGAAGAGGATGGAGAAGAAGATGAGGGTAAGATGAGGACGGGGATATGATGAGGAAGAGGATGAGGAGGAGGATGAGGATAGGACGAGGATTAGGAGGAGGATAGGATGAGGATGAGGATGAGGATGAGGAAGACGATGAGGTTAAAGATAGGATGAGTATGAGGATAAGGAAAGGATGAGGAAGAGGACATGGATAGGATTAGGACGATGATAGGATGAGGATGGGATGAGGATAAGGATAGGATGAGGATGGGTATGAGGACGTGGATAGGATAAGGATGAGGATAGGATGGGGATAAAGATAGGATGAGGATGAGGACGAGGACGAGGATAGGATTAGGATGAGGATGAGGATAGGATGAGGCTGAGGATGAGGATGGGATGAGGAAGAGAATGAGGACGAAGATGGGATAGGGATGAGGACAGGATGAGGATGAGGATGAGGATAGGACGACGATGAGGAGGAGGATAGGATGAGAATGAGGATGAGAATGAGGATGAGGAAGAGGATGAGGAGGAGGATAGGATAACGATGAGGACGAGGATAGGATGAGGAAGAGGATGAGCATAGGATGAGGATGAGGATGAGGATAGGATGAGGATGAGGATGATGATAGGATGGGGATGAGGACAGGGATTGGATGAGGATGATGATAGGATGAGGACGATGATAGGATGAGGAAGAGGATGAGGATAGGATGAGGAGGCGGAGGAGGAGGAGGAGGAGGATGAGGAGGAGGAGGATGAGGAGATGAGGATGAGGAAGTAGAGGAGGATGAGGATAGGATGAGGATGAGAATCATGATGAGGATGGGGATGAGGATGAGGATAGGATGAGGGTGAGGATGTGGATAGGATGAGGATGAGGATGAGGACATGGATAGGATGAGGATGAGGAGGAGGATAGGATGAGGAAGAGTATGAGGATGAGGAGGATGATAGGATCAGGAAGAGTATGAGGATGAGGATTAAGATAGGATGAGGATGAGGATGAGGAGGAGGATAGGCTGAGGATGAGGATAGGATGACGATGAGGATGAGGAACAGAATGAGGATAGGACGAGGATGAGGAGTAGGATAGGATGAGGATGAGGTAGAGGAAGAGGAGGAGGATAGGATGAGGAAGAGGATGAGGATAGGCTGAAGATGAGGATTAGGATAGGATGAGGATGAGGAGGAGGATAGGATGTGGATGAGGATGAGGATAGGATGAGGATGAGAACGAGGATAGAATGAGTATAGGATGAGCATGAGGATAAGGAGGAGGATATGATGAGGATGAGGATGAGGATAGGATGTGGGTGAGCATGAAGATGGGATGAGGAAGAGGAAGGGGACGAAGATGGGATGAGGATGAGGATAGGATGAGGAGGAGGAGAAGGAGGAAGAGGATGAGGAGGAGAAAGATGAGGATGAGGATATGATGAGGATGAGGATCAGGATAGGATGAGGATGAGGAGGAGGAAAGAATGAGGATAGGATGAGGGTGTGGACGAACATGCGATGAGGATAGGATGAGGATGAGGATGAGGACCAAGATTATATGAGGAAGAGGATGAGGATGAAGAAGAGGGTAGGATGAGGATGGGGATGGGGATGAGGAAGAGGATGAGGACGAGGATAGCATGAGGATGAGGATGAGCATGAGGATAGGATGAGGATTTGGATGAGGGTGAGGACGAAGATGGGATGAGGAAGAGGATGAGGACGAAGATGGGATGAGGATAAGGATAGGAGGAGGAGGAGGAAGATGAGGATGAGGAGGAGGATATAATGATGACAGGAGGATGGTGTGGACGAACATGCGATGAGGATAGGATTAGGATGTGGATGAGGATGACGACGAAGATAGGATGAGGATATGATATCCTCATCCTCATCCTCATTCTCGTCCTCATCATATCCACTTCCTTATCCTCATCCTCATCCTCGTACTCATCCTCATCCTATCCTCATCCTCATCCTCGTACTCATCCTCATCCTATCCTCATCCTCATCCTCGTACTCATCCTCATCCTATCCTCATCCTCATCCTCGTACTCATCCTCATCCTATCCTCATCCTCATCCTCGTACTCATCCTCATCCTATCCTCATCCTCATCCTCCTCCTCATCCTGATTCTACTCCTCATCCTATCCTCATCCTCATCCTCATCCTCATACTCTTTCTCATCGTCATCCTCCTCCTCATCCTATCCTCATCCTTATTCTCGTCTTCATCTTATCCTCATCGTCTTCCTCTTCCTCATCCTGTCCTCCTACTCATTTTCGTCCTCATCCTATCCTTATCCTCCTCCTCATCCTGATTCTACTCCTCATCCTATCCCCATCCTCATCCTCATCCTCTTCCTCATCTTCATCCTCATTCATGTCCTCATCCTATCCTCATCCTCGTCCTCATCCTATCCTCCTCCTTATCCTCATCCTCTTCCTCATCTTCATCCTCATTCATGTCCTCATCCTATCCTCATCCTCGTCCTCATCCTATCCTCCTCCTTATCCTCATCCTCTTCCTCATCTTCATCCTCATTCATGTCCTCATCCTATCCTCATCCTCGTCCTCATCCTATCCTCCTCCTTATCCTCATCCTCTTCCTCATCTTCATCCTCATTCATGTCCTCATCCTATCCTCATCCTCGTCCTCATCCTATCCTCCTCCTTATCCTCATCCTCTTCCTCATCTTCATCCTCATTCATGTCCTCATCCTATCCTCATCCTCGTCCTCATCCTATCCTCCTCCTTATCCTCATCCTCTTCCTCATCTTCATCCTCATTCATGTCCTCATCCTATCCTCATCCTCGTCCTCATCCTATCCTCCTCCTTATCCTCATCCTCTTCCTCATCTTCATCCTCATTCATGTCCTCATCCTATCCTCATCCTCGTCCTCATCCTATCCTCCTCCTTATCCTCATCCTCTTCCTCATCTTCATCCTCATTCATGTCCTCATCCTATCCTCATCCTCGTCCTCATCCTATCCTCCTCCTTATCCTCATCCTCTTCCTCATCTTCATCCTCATTCATGTCCTCATCCTATCCTCATCCTCTTCCTCATCCTCATCCTCATCCTCCTCCTACCCTCTTCCTTATCCTCATCCACTTCCTCATCCTCATCCTATCGTCATCCTCATCTGAACCTCATCCTCTTCCTCATCCTCTTCCTCATCTTCATCCTCATTCACGTCCTCATCCTATCCTCATCCTCTTCCT
>NW_017727473.1:705955-711640 GCF_001865875.1 Lupinus angustifolius | reverse complement strand
CAGGGAAGAGGATGAGGATGAGGATGAGGAATTGGAGGAGGAGGATGAGGATGAGGAGGAGGATAGGATGAGGATAAGGAGGAGGACAAATATGGGATGGGGAAGAGGATGAGGACGACGATGGGATGAGGATGAGGATTAGGATGAGGATAGCACGAGGATAAGGACGAGGATGAGAAGGAAGATAGGATGAGGATGAGGAGGACGATAGGATGAAGATGAGGATAAGGATACGATGAGGATGAGGACAGAATGAGGGTCAGGATGAGGACGAGGCAGACGATGAGGATGAGGATGAGGATGAGGATGAGGATAAGATGAGGCTGAGGATGAGGATGAGGATGAGCATGACGATTAGGATTAGGATAGGATGAGGATGTGGATAGGATGAGGATGAGGAGGAGGAAGAGGATGAGGATAGGATAAGGATGAGGATAGGATGACGACGAGAATGAGGATGAGGACGAGGATAAGATGAGGGGAGGATGAGGATAGGAGGAGGGGAGGATGAGGATAGGAGGAGGGGAGGATGAGGATAGGAGGAGGGGAGGATGAGGATAGGAGGAGGGGAGGATGAGGATAGGAGGAGGGGAGGATGAGGATAGGAGGAGGGGAGGATGAGGATAGGAGGAGGGGAGGATGAGGATAGGAGGAGGGGAGGATGAGGATAGGAGGAGGGGAGGATGAGGATAGGAGGAGGGGAGGATGAGGATAGGAGGAGGGGAGGATGAGGATAGGAGGAGGGGAGGATGAGGATAGGAGGAGGGGAGGATGAGGATAGGAGGAGGGGAGGATGAGGATAGGAGGAGGGGAGGATGAGGATAGGAGGAGGGGAGGATGAGGATAGGAGGAGGGGAGGATGAGGATAGGAGGAGGGGAGGATGAGGATAGGAGGAGGGGAGGATGAGGATAGGAGGAGGGGAGGATGAGGATAGGAGGAGGGGAGGATGAGGATAGGAGGAGGGGAGGATGAGGATAGGAGGAGGGGAGGATGAGGATAGGAGGAGGGGAGGATGAGGATAGGAGGAGGGGAGGATGAGGATAGGAGGAGGGGAGGATGAGGATAGGAGGAGGGGAGGATGAGGATAGGAGGAGGGGAGGATGAGGATAGGAGGAGGGGAGGATGAGGATAGGAGGAGGGGAGGATGAGGATAGGAGGAGGGGAGGATGAGGATAGGAGGAGGGGAGGATGAGGATAGGAGGAGGGGAGGATGAGGATAGGAGGAGGGGAGGATGAGGATAGGAGGAGGGGAGGATGAGGATAGGAGGAGGGGAGGATGAGGATAGGAGGAGGGGAGGATGAGGATAGGAGGAGGGGAGGATGAGGATAGGAGGAGGGGAGGATGAGGATAGGAGGAGGGGAGGATGAGGATAGGAGGAGGGGAGGATGAGGATAGGAGGAGGGGAGGATGAGGATAGGAGGAGGGGAGGATGAGGATAGGAGGAGGGGAGGATGAGGATAGGAGGAGGGGAGGATGAGGATAGGAGGAGGGGAGGATGAGGATAGGAGGAGGGGAGGATGAGGATAGGAGGAGGGGAGGATGAGGATAGGAGGAGGGGAGGATGAGGATAGGAGGAGGGGAGGATGAGGATAGGAGGAGGGGAGGATGAGGATAGGAGGAGGGGAGGATGAGGATAGGAGGAGGGGAGGATGAGGATAGGAGGAGGGGAGGATGAGGATAGGAGGAGGGGAGGATGAGGATAGGAGGAGGGGAGGATGAGGATAGGAGGAGGGGAGGATGAGGATAGGAGGAGGGGAGGATGAGGATAGGAGGAGGGGAGGATGAGGATAGGAGGAGGGGAGGATGAGGATAGGAGGAGGGGAGGATGAGGATAGGAGGAGGGGAGGATGAGGATAGGAGGAGGGGAGGATGAGGATAGGAGGAGGGGAGGATGAGGATAGGAGGAGGGGAGGATGAGGATAGGAGGAGGGGAGGATGAGGATAGGAGGAGGGGAGGATGAGGATAGGAGGAGGGGAGGATGAGGATAGGAGGAGGGGAGGATGAGGATAGGAGGAGGGGAGGATGAGGATAGGAGGAGGGGAGGATGAGGATAGGAGGAGGGGAGGATGAGGATAGGAGGAGGGGAGGATGAGGATAGGAGGAGGGGAGGATGAGGATAGGAGGAGGGGAGGATGAGGATAGGAGGAGGGGAGGATGAGGATAGGAGGAGGGGAGGATGAGGATAGGAGGAGGGGAGGATGAGGATAGGAGGAGGGGAGGATGAGGATAGGAGGAGGGGAGGATGAGGATAGGAGGAGGGGAGGATGAGGATAGGAGGAGGGGAGGATGAGGATAGGAGGAGGGGAGGATGAGGATAGGAGGAGGGGAGGATGAGGATAGGAGGAGGGGAGGATGAGGATAGGAGGAGGGGAGGATGAGGATAGGAGGAGGGGAGGATGAGGATAGGAGGAGGGGAGGATGAGGATAGGAGGAGGGGAGGATGAGGATAGGAGGAGGGGAGGATGAGGATAGGAGGAGGGGAGGATGAGGATAGGAGGAGGGGAGGATGAGGATAGGAGGAGGGGAGGATGAGGATAGGAGGAGGGGAGGATGAGGATAGGAGGAGGGGAGGATGAGGATAGGAGGAGGGGAGGATGAGGATAGGAGGAGGGGAGGATGAGGATAGGAGGAGGGGAGGATGAGGATAGGAGGAGGGGAGGATGAGGATAGGAGGAGGGGAGGATGAGGATAGGAGGAGGGGAGGATGAGGATAGGAGGAGGGGAGGATGAGGATAGGAGGAGGGGAGGATGAGGATAGGAGGAGGGGAGGATGAGGATAGGAGGAGGGGAGGATGAGGATAGGAGGAGGGGAGGATGAGGATAGGAGGAGGGGAGGATGAGGATAGGAGGAGGGGAGGATGAGGATAGGAGGAGGGGAGGATGAGGATAGGAGGAGGGGAGGATGAGGATAGGAGGAGGGGAGGATGAGGATAGGAGGAGGGGAGGATGAGGATAGGAGGAGGGGAGGATGAGGATAGGAGGAGGGGAGGATGAGGATAGGAGGAGGGGAGGATGAGGATAGGAGGAGGGGAGGATGAGGATAGGAGGAGGGGAGGATGAGGATAGGAGGAGGGGAGGATGAGGATAGGAGGAGGGGAGGATGAGGATAGGAGGAGGGGAGGATGAGGATAGGAGGAGGGGAGGATGAGGATAGGAGGAGGGGAGGATGAGGATAGGAGGAGGGGAGGATGAGGATAGGAGGAGGGGAGGATGAGGATAGGAGGAGGGGAGGATGAGGATAGGAGGAGGGGAGGATGAGGATAGGAGGAGGGGAGGATGAGGATAGGAGGAGGGGAGGATGAGGATAGGAGGAGGGGAGGATGAGGATAGGAGGAGGGGAGGATGAGGATAGGAGGAGGGGAGGATGAGGATAGGAGGAGGGGAGGATGAGGATAGGAGGAGGGGAGGATGAGGATAGGAGGAGGGGAGGATGAGGATAGGAGGAGGGGAGGATGAGGATAGGAGGAGGGGAGGATGAGGATAGGAGGAGGGGAGGATGAGGATAGGAGGAGGGGAGGATGAGGATAGGAGGAGGGGAGGATGAGGATAGGAGGAGGGGAGGATGAGGATAGGAGGAGGGGAGGATGAGGATAGGAGGAGGGGAGGATGAGGATAGGAGGAGGGGAGGATGAGGATAGGAGGAGGGGAGGATGAGGATAGGAGGAGGGGAGGATGAGGATAGGAGGAGGGGAGGATGAGGATAGGAGGAGGGGAGGATGAGGATAGGAGGAGGGGAGGATGAGGATAGGAGGAGGGGAGGATGAGGATAGGAGGAGGGGAGGATGAGGATAGGAGGAGGGGAGGATGAGGATAGGAGGAGGGGAGGATGAGGATAGGAGGAGGGGAGGATGAGGATAGGAGGAGGGGAGGATGAGGATAGGAGGAGGGGAGGATGAGGATAGGAGGAGGGGAGGATGAGGATAGGAGGAGGGGAGGATGAGGATAGGAGGAGGGGAGGATGAGGATAGGAGGAGGGGAGGATGAGGATAGGAGGAGGGGAGGATGAGGATAGGAGGAGGGGAGGATGAGGATAGGAGGAGGGGAGGATGAGGATAGGAGGAGGGGAGGATGAGGATAGGAGGAGGGGAGGATGAGGATAGGAGGAGGGGAGGATGAGGATAGGAGGAGGGGAGGATGAGGATAGGAGGAGGGGAGGATGAGGATAGGAGGAGGGGAGGATGAGGATAGGAGGAGGGGAGGATGAGGATAGGAGGAGGGGAGGATGAGGATAGGAGGAGGGGAGGATGAGGATAGGAGGAGGGGAGGATGAGGATAGGAGGAGGGGAGGATGAGGATAGGAGGAGGGGAGGATGAGGATAGGAGGAGGGGAGGATGAGGATAGGAGGAGGGGAGGATGAGGATAGGAGGAGGGGAGGATGAGGATAGGAGGAGGGGAGGATGAGGATAGGAGGAGGGGAGGATGAGGATAGGAGGAGGGGAGGATGAGGATAGGAGGAGGGGAGGATGAGGATAGGAGGAGGGGAGGATGAGGATAGGAGGAGGGGAGGATGAGGATAGGAGGAGGGGAGGATGAGGATAGGAGGAGGGGAGGATGAGGATAGGAGGAGGGGAGGATGAGGATAGGAGGAGGGGAGGATGAGGATAGGAGGAGGGGAGGATGAGGATAGGAGGAGGGGAGGATGAGGATAGGAGGAGGGGAGGATGAGGATAGGAGGAGGGGAGGATGAGGATAGGAGGAGGGGAGGATGAGGATAGGAGGAGGGGAGGATGAGGATAGGAGGAGGGGAGGATGAGGATAGGATGACGACGAGAATGAGGATGAGGACGAGGATAAGATGAGGGGAGGATGAGGATAGGAGGAGGGGAGGATGAGGATAGGATGAGGGGAGGACGAAGCTGGGATGAGGAAGAGGATAGGATGAGGGGAGGACGAAGCTGGGATGAGGAAGAGGACGAGGAAGAAGAGGGGATGAGGATGAGGATAAGATGAGGATGAGGATTAGGATGAGGATGAGGATTAGGATGAGGATAGGACGTGGATGAGGAGGAGGATACGATGAGGATGTGGAGGAGGATGAGGATGAGGAGGAGGATAGGAGGAAGAGGAGGAAGAGGAGGAGGATAGGTGAGGACGAAGATGGGATGAGAAAGAGGATGAGGACGAAGATGGGATGAGGAAGAGGATGAGGACAAAGATGGGATGAGGATGAGGATAGGATGAGGAGAAGGAGGATGAGGTTAGGATGAGGATGAGGAGGAGGATAGGATGAGGATAGGATGAGGGTGAGGACGAAGATGGGATGAGAAAGAGGATGAGGACGAAGATGGGATGAGGAAGAGGATGAGGACAAAGATGGGATGAGGATGAGGATAGGATGAGGAGAAGGAGGATGAGGTTAGGATGAGGATGAGGAGGAGGATAGGATGAGGATAGGATGAGGGTGAGGACGAAGATGGGATGAGAAAGAGGATGAGGACGAAGATGGGATGAGGATGAGGATAGGATGAGGAGAAGGAGGATGAGGTTAGGATGAGGATGAGGAGGAGGATAGGATGAGGATAGGATGAGGGTGAGGACGAAGATGGGATGAGGAAGAGGATGAGGACAAAGATGGGATGAGGATGAGGATAGGATGAGGAGAAGGAGGATGAGGTTAGGATGAGGATGAGGAGGAGGATAAAATGAGGATGAGGATGAGGATTAGGATAGGATGAGGATGA
>NW_017727473.1:705419-705855 GCF_001865875.1 Lupinus angustifolius | reverse complement strand
ATAGGATGAGGATGAGGATAGGATGAGGCTGAGGACGAAGATGGGATGAGGAAGAGGATGAGGACGAAGATGGGATGAGGAAGAGGATAGGATGAGGATGTGGATTAGGATGAGGATAGGACTAGGATGAGGAGGAGGATAGGATGAGAATGAGGAGGACGATGAGGATGAGGATGAGGAAGAACATAAGGATGAGGATGAAGACGAGGACAGGATGAGGATGAGGATTAGGATTAGGATAGGATGAGGATGGGCATGAGGATGGGGAGTAGGATGAGGATGAGGATAGGATGAGGATAGGACGAGGAGTGTAGGATGAGGATGAGGATAGGATAAGGAGGAGGAAGAAGAGGAGGATGAGGATGAGGATAGGATGACGATGAGGACGACGATGAGGATAAGATGAGGATGAGGATGAGGATAGGAGGAGGGTGAG
>NW_017727473.1:705081-705319 GCF_001865875.1 Lupinus angustifolius | reverse complement strand
ATGAGGATGAGGACGAGGATAGGTTGAGGATGAGGATTAGGATAGGATGAGGATGGGGACGAAGGGGAGGATAGGATGAAGATGAGGATTAGGATGAGGACAGGATGAGGGTGAGGGTGAGGATGAGGACGAGGAAGAGGATGACGTAGAGGATGAGGATGAGGATGAGGATGAGGAAGAGGATGAGGATAGGATGCGGAGGAGGAGGAGGACGATGAGGATGCGGATAGGATGAGGA
>NW_017727473.1:704633-704981 GCF_001865875.1 Lupinus angustifolius | reverse complement strand
TGAGGATGAGGACGAAGATAGGATGAGGAAGAGGATGAGGGTAGAATGAGGATGGGGATGAGGATGTGGATGAGTATGAGGATGCGGATGAGGATGATGATGCGGAAGCGGATGAGGATGAGGATGAGAATAGGATGAGGACGAGGATAGGATGAGTATGAGGATAGGAGGAGGAGGAGAAGGAGGAGGAAGATGAGGATAGGATGAGGATTAGGATGAGGATAGGATGAGCATGAGCATGAGCATGAGGATTAGGAGTAGGATAGGATGGGGATGAGGATGGGAATGAGGATGAGGATGAGGATAGGATGAGGATCAGGATGAGGATTAGGATGAGGATAGGATGAG
>NW_017727473.1:703371-704533 GCF_001865875.1 Lupinus angustifolius | reverse complement strand
GAGGATGAGGATGAGGAGGAGGATAGGATGAGGATGAGGATAGGATGAGGGTGAGGATGAAGATGGGATGAGGAAGAGTGTCAGGATGAAGATGGGATGAGGAAGATGATAGGATGAGGATGCGTACTAGGATGAGGATAGGACTAGGATGAGGAGGAGGATAGGATGAGGATAGGATGAGGATGAGGAGGAGGATAGGATGAGGATAGGATGAGGATGAGGAGGAGGATAGGATGAGGATAGGATGAGGATGAGGAGGAGGATAGGATGAGGATAGGATGAGGATGAGGAGGAGGATAGGATGAGGATAGGATGAGGATGAGGAGGAGGATAGGATGAGGATAGGATGAGGATGAGGAGGAGGATAGGATGAGGATAGGATGAGGATGAGGAGGAGGATAGGATGAGGATAGGATGAGGATGAGGAGGAGGATAGGATGAGGATGAGGACGAAGATGGGATGAGGAAGAGGATAGGATGAGGATGAGGATTAGAATGAGGATTGGACTAGGCTGAGTAGGAGGATGAGGATGAGGATAGGATGAGGATGAGGATGAGGATAGGATGAGGATAGGATGAGGATAGGATGAGGATAGGATGAGGATAGGATGAGGATAGGATGAGGATAGGATGAGGATAGGATGAGGATAGGATGAGGATAGGATGAGGATAGGATGAGGATAGGATGAGGATAGGATGAGGATAGGATGAGGATAGGATGAGGATAGGATGAGGATAGGATGAGGATAGGATGAGGATAGGATGAGGATAGGATGAGGATAGGATGAGGATAGGATGAGGATAGGATGAGGATAGGATGAGGATAGGATGAGGATAGGATGAGGATAGGATGAGGATAGGATGAGGATAGGATGAGGATAGGATGAGGATAGGATGAGGATAGGATGAGGATAGGATGAGGATAGGATGAGGATAGGATGAGGATAGGATGAGGATAGGATGAGGATAGGATGAGGATAGGATGAGGATAGGATGAGGATAGGATGAGGATAGGATGAGGATGAGGATAGGATGACGATGAGGACGAGGATAGGATGAGGATAGGATGACGGTGAGGATGACGATGTTAATGAGGATGAGGATAGGATAAGGATGAGGACATGGATAGGATGAGGACGATGATAGGATGAGGATGAGGATA
>NW_017727473.1:702650-703271 GCF_001865875.1 Lupinus angustifolius | reverse complement strand
CAGGATGAGGGTGAGGGTGAGGATGAGGACGAGGAAGAGGATGAGGAAGAGAATGAGGATGAGGATGAGGATGAGGAAGAGGATGAGGACGATGAGGACGATGACGATGAGGATGAGGATGAGGATAACATGAGGATGAGGAGGAGGACGAAGATAGGATGAGTAAGAGGATGAGGGTAGGATGAGGATGGGGATGAGGATGAGGATGAGGATGCGGATGAAGATGCGGATGAGGATGCGGATGAGGATGAGGATGTAGATGAGGATGAGAATAGGATGAGGACGAGGATAGGATGAGTATGAGGATAGGAGGAGGAGGAGGAGGAGGAGGAAGATGAGGATAGGATGAGGATAGAATGAGTCTGAGGATGAGGATGAGGATGAGGATGAGCATGAGGATTAGGAGTAGGATAGGGTGGGGATGGGGATGAGGACAAGATGAGGATCAGGATGAGGATGAGGATGAGGACAAGATGAGGATGAGGAGGAGGATGAGGATGAGGAGGAGGAGGAAGAAAACGATGAGGATTGGATGAGGAGGAGGATATGATGAGGAGTTGGAGGAGGAGGATATGATGAGGAGTTGGAGGAGGAGGATATGATGAGGAGTTGGAGGAGGAG
>NW_017727473.1:701342-702550 GCF_001865875.1 Lupinus angustifolius | reverse complement strand
AGGATGGGGATGAGGATGAGGATAGGATGAGGACGAGAATAGGATGGGGATGAGGATAGGATGAGGATGAGGAGGAGGATAGGATGAGGATTACGCGGAGGAGTAGGATGAGGATTGGATGAGGACGAGGCTATGATGAGGAATTGGAGGAGGAGGATGAGGATGAGGATGAGGATGAGTATATGATGATGATGAGGATGAGGAGGAGGATAGGATGAGGATTACGCGGAGTAGTAGGATGAGGATTGGATGAGGACGAGGATATGATGAGGAATTGGAGGAGGAGGATGAGGATGAGGATGAGGATGAGTATATGATAATGATGAGGATGAGGAGGAGGATAGGATGAGGGTGAGGAAGAAGATGGGATGAGGACGAAGATGGGATGAGGATGAGGATAGGATGAGGATAGGATGAGGATGAGGATGAGGATGAGGATGAGGATGAGGAGGATAGGATGAGGATGAGGATAAGGAATAAGATAGGATGAGGATGGGGATGATGATGAGGAAGAGGATAGGATAAGGATGAGGAAGAGGATAGGATGAGGATGAGTACGAAGATAGGATGAGGAAGAGTATGAAGAGGAGGGTAGGATGAGGATGGGTATGATGATGACGATGACGATGAGGAAGGGGATAGGATGAGGACGAGGATAGGTTGAGGATGAGGATAGGAAGATGAGGAGGAGGCGGAGGATGAGGTTAGGATGAGGATGAGGATGAGGATAAGTTGAGGATGAGGATGAGGATTAGGATTAGGATAAGATGAGCATGGGGATGAGGATGGGGAGGAGGATGAGGATGAGGATAGGATGAGGATGAGGATGAGGATGGGGACGAAGATAGGAATTGGAAGATGATGAGGATGAGGATGAGGATGAGGATAGGATGAGGATGAGGATAAGATGAGGATGAGGTGGAGGATAGGATAAGGATGAGGATGAGGAGGATGAGGATGAGGATAGGATAAGGACGAGGATATGATGAGGAGTTGGAGGATGAGGATGAGGAAGAGGATAGGATGAGGATGAGGATGAGGATGAGGATAGGATGAGGATGAGGACGAAGATGGGATGAGGAAGAGGATGAGGACGAGATGGGATGAGGAAGAGGATTAGGATGAGGATAGGACTAGGATGAGGAGGAAGATAGGTTGAGAATGAGGAGGAGGATGAGGATGAGGAAGAGCATGAGGATGAGGATGAG
>NW_017727473.1:701015-701242 GCF_001865875.1 Lupinus angustifolius | reverse complement strand
TGGGGATGAGGATGAGGATGAGGATAGGAAGAGGATGAGGATAAGGACATGGATAGGATGAGGATGAGGATCGGAATGAGGATAGGATGAGGAAGAGGATGAGGATGACGATAGGACGAGGATGAGGTGGGGGATGAGGATAGGTTGAGGATGAGGATGAGGATGAGGACAAGGATGAGGACGAGGATGAGGATGAGGATGAGGACGAGGATAGGATGAGGAAGAGG
>NW_017727473.1:700632-700915 GCF_001865875.1 Lupinus angustifolius | reverse complement strand
GAGGATAGGATGAGGCTGAGGACGAAGATGGGATGAGGAAGAGGATGAGGACGAAGATCGGATGAGGATGAGGATAGGACGAGGAAGAGCATGAGGATAGGATGAGGATGAGGATGTGGATGAGGATGAGGATCGGGATGTGGATGAGGATAGGACGAGGGTGAGGATGAGGACGACGATAGGTTGAGGAAGACGATGAGGATGAAGAGGAGGGTAGGACAAGGATAGGGACGAGGATGAGGATGAGGATAGGATGAGGACGAGGATAGGATGAGGATGAGGA
>NW_017727473.1:699053-700532 GCF_001865875.1 Lupinus angustifolius | reverse complement strand
TGAAGATGGGATTAGAAAGAGGATGAGGATGAGGATAGGATGACGATGAGGATGAGGAGGAGGAGGAGGATAGGATGAGGATGAGGATGAGGATAGGATGAGGATGCGGATGTGGATGAGGATAAGGATAAGATGAGGATGGGGATGAAGATGAGTATGAGCAGAGGATGAGGATGAGGACGAAGATGGGATGAGGATGAAGAGGAGGGTAGGTTGAGGATGGGGATGAGGATGAGGATGAGGACAGGTTGAGGACGAGGAAAAGGATAGGATGAGGAGGAGGATAGGATGAGGATGAGGATGAGGATAGGATGAGGACGAGGATAGGATGAGGATGAGGATGAGGATAGGATGAGGACGAGGATAGGATGAGGATGAGGATGAGGATAGGATGAGGACGAGGATAGGATGAGGATGAGGATGAGGATAGGATGAGGACGAGGATAGGATGAGGATGAGGATGAGGATAGGATGAGGACGAGGATAGGATGAGGATGAGGATGAGGATAGGATGAGGATGAGGATGAGGATTAGGATTAGGATAGGATGAGGATGCGGATGAGGATGAGGAAGATGATAGGATGAGGAAGAGGATAAGCTGAGGATGAGGACGAAGATCGGATGAGGAAGAGGACGAGGATGAAGAGGAGGGTAGGATGAGGATGGGGATGAGGATGAGGATGAGGATTAGGATTAGGATAGGATGAGGATGGGGAGGAGGAGGAGGGTCAGGATATGATGAGGATGAGGATGAGGATAGGATGTGGATGAGGATGAGGATCGGGATGTGGATGAGGATAGGACGAGGGTGAGGATGAATAGGATGAGGAGGAGGATGAGGAGGAGGAGGAGGATGAGGGTGAGGATAGGATGAGGGCGAGGATATGATGAGGAGTTCGAGGAGGAGGATGAGGATGAGGAGGAGGATAGGATGAGGATGAGGATAGGATGTCGGTGAGGGCAAAGATGGGATGAGGAAGAGGAGGAGGACGAAGATGGGATGAGGATGAGGATTAGGATGAGGATAGGAGGATACGATGAGGATAAGGATGGGGATAGGATGAGGATGAGAATGAGGATAGGATAAGGATGGGGATGAGGATGGGGATGAGGATGAGGATGAGGATAGGATGAGGAAGGATGAGGATGAGGATTAGATGAGGATGAAGACGAGGATAGGATGAGGGTGAGGATGAAGATGGGATGAGGATGAGGATATTATGAGGATGAGGACTAGGATGAGGATAGGACGAGGATGAGGACGAGGATGAGGAGGAGGATAGGATGAGGATGAGGAGGTCGATGAGGATGAGTATGAAGATGAGGATGAGGATGAGGATGAAGAGGAAGGTAGGATGACGATGGGGATGAGGATGAAGATGAGGATGAGGATGAGGATGAGGGTAGGATTAGGATAGGATGAGGACGAAGATATGATGAGTAAGAGGATGAGGATAGGATGAGGATGAGGAGGATGAG
>NW_017727473.1:698708-698953 GCF_001865875.1 Lupinus angustifolius | reverse complement strand
GGATGAGGATGAGGATGAGGATGAGGATGAGGATGAGGATGAGGATGAGGATGAGGATGGGAATGAGGATGAGGATGAGGATGAGGATGAGGATAGGATGAGGTTGAGGATGGGGATAGGATGAGGAGGAGGATGGGGATAGGACGAGGAGGAGAAGGAGGAGGAGGACGAGGAGGAGGATGAGGATAGGATTAGGATGAGGATGAGGATGAGCATGAGGATGAGGATGAGGAGGAGGATGAGGA
>NW_017727473.1:698180-698608 GCF_001865875.1 Lupinus angustifolius | reverse complement strand
GAGGAGGAGGATGAGGATGAGGATAGGATGAGGATGAGGATAGATTGAGGATGAGGTTGAGGGTAGATTGAAGATGAGGATGAGTATGAGGACGAGGATGAGGATGAGGATGCGGATAGGATGAGGAGGAGTAGGAGGATGAGGATGAGGATGAGGATAGGAGGATGAGGATGAGGATAGGATGAGGAGGTGTAGGAGGAGGATGAAGATGAGGATAGGATGAGTATGAGGATAGGATGAGGATAAGGATGAGGATGAGGGTAGGATGAGGATGAAAATGAGGAGGAGGATAGGATGACGATGAGGATGAGGATGAGGATGAGGAAGCGGATGAGGATAAGGATAGGATGAGGATTAGGATAGGATGAGGATGGTAATGGGGATGGGGATGAGGATGAGGAATGAATTAGGAGGAGGATGAGGATGAG
>NW_017727473.1:697744-698080 GCF_001865875.1 Lupinus angustifolius | reverse complement strand
TGAGGATAGGATGAGGGTGAGGATGAGGCGAGGATAGGATGAGGATGAGGATGAGGACGAGGATAGAATGAGGAAGATGATAGGATGAGGATGAGGATGAGGATAGGATTAGGAAGAGGATGAGGATAGGATGAGGAGGAGGAGGAGGAGGAGGATGAGGATGCAGATAGGATGAGGATGAGGAGGAGGAGGAGGGCGATGAGGATGAGTATGAGGATGAGGAGAGCATGAGGATGAGGATGAGGACGAAAATAGGATGAGGAAGAGGATGAGGGTAGGATGAGGATGGGGATGAGGATGAGGATGAGGATGAGGATGCGGATGAGGATGAGGATG
>NW_017727473.1:697407-697644 GCF_001865875.1 Lupinus angustifolius | reverse complement strand
GATGAGGATGAGGATGAGGATGACGAGGAGGATAGGATGAGGATGAGGATGAGGAAGAGGAGGAGGATGAGGTTAGGATGAGGATAAGGATGAGGAGGAGGATAGGATGAGGATGAGGATAGGATGAGGATGAGGACGAAGATGGGACGAGGAAGAGGATATGATGATGATTAGGATGAGGATTGGACTAGGATGAGGATGAGGATAGGACGTGGATAGGATGAGGATGAGGATGAG
>NW_017727473.1:695114-697307 GCF_001865875.1 Lupinus angustifolius | reverse complement strand
GAGGATAGGATTAGGACAAGAATGAGGATGAGGATAGGATGAGGAGTAGAATGAGGATGAGGATGAGGAAGAGAATGAGGATGATATGAGGAAGAGGATGAGGTTAGGATGAGGATGAGGATAGGATTAGGACGAGAATGAGGATGAGGATAGGATGTGGATTACGACGAGGATGAGGATAGGATTAGGACGATAATGAGGATGAGGATAGGATGAGGAGTAGAATGAGGATGAGGAAGAGGATGAGGACATGAATGAGGATGAGGATGAGGAAGAGAATGAGGATGATATGAGGAAGAGGATGAGGTTAGGATGAGGATGAGGATAGGATGAGGACGAGGATGAGGAAGTACATGAGGATAAGGAAGAGGGTAGGATGAGGATGAGGATGAGGAAAGGATAAGGATGAGGATGAGGATGAAGAAGAGGATGAGGATAAGGAGGAGGATAGGATGAGGACGAGAATGAGAATGAGGATAGGATGAGGAGTTGAATGAGGATGGGGATGAGGATAGCATGAGGAGGAGGATTAGGAGAGGATGAGTGATGTGAACCCGAATGAACCTAAGGATGAGTTGAGGAATATAGGTGGGCCCATGACAAGGGCAAGGGCCAAACAAGTGAACAATGCACTTAGCCTACTCATTCAAGGCATCAAAGGAGCTTCCCTAAGCTCAAACCAAGGGAGTCATCTTTTTCATTACATCACTTTACATGTGGGCCAACATGGGGCAAATAATCCCCAACCCTTTTAATAGGGCACGGCCATGCACTCAAATGGCAAGGACACATTTATGTTGTCCTAAAAATGTTTTCCTTTAGAATTTAATTTGTTTGTGTTTCTTAAATTTCAGAATAAATGCATTCCTTGTAAGGCATTCAATATGGTCAAATAACTTGGACAATTTCGTGCAAGCATTCATCAAGATTGTAAAGTGGCCGTCCACTTTATTTATGCCATCCAATTGTGCCATCCAAATTGAATGTTGCCGGCCAAATTGATTCCAAGCATGAATTCAAATCATGAAGAGTTGTGCCTCCTTAATTGTGCCGTCCACATTCACTCAAGGTGTTTCGTGCAATCACATTGAATTATGCAAATTAACTCATGAAGACTTCAACTTCAAGAGGGGGCCGAATTCTTCACTTGGTTAAAGCTTTGCATGGAACTCAAGACCTCCATTAAACTCGTGTGGACCACAACTTCAAGGGAAACCGTCCAAGGTCATGCACACATTGATTGAGCCATCCTTGCCGTCCAAAATTTAATGCATTCATGAACCTTTCAAAGTGATTTTTCGTGCAAGGCAATTAAACACACATTGAGTCATGAAAGCAATTAATTCATGGAGCACACAACTTCAAGGAGCCGAATTTCTCATCAAGAATACAAGGAATCCGAGACTTAGAATTAAGGCTTTGTCATGGAAAATTCAAAATGTCATTTATGTGTAATTTGAATTTGTTTAGGATTTCGGTTGGGCCTAATTTACTCACCATGAGTAGCCTATAATTGTAACATTTCGGTTTGAACGAAAGTTAAGTTTGATTTCGTGTGAAAATACAAGGTTATTCCTTTTTGTGTGAGAGTGTCTTCTCCTAACTTCTTGGCTGAACCAAGATTACAAATTCTTATCAAGAACCACGTTCTTGTGGCGAATAGCACCCGGCTTATCAACATCTTTGTTGTGGCGCCATCACCCTTCTACCTTAACCATCTTCTTTTATCCTAAACAATTCAATTCGGCCTAAGTTCATCTTCAAAAATAACCCATCAAAACCGTGGGTTCCCTTGCACCAAACAAGATAGATTGTTGTAAAAAGGATCTCCTGAAGAGGTTCTCATCAGATAGGATGAGGACGAGGATAGGATGAGGATGAGGATGTGGATAGATTCAGGATGAGGTTGAGGATAGATTGAGGATGAGGATGAGTATGAGGACGAGGATGAGGATGAGGATAGGATGAGGAGGAGGATGAGGATGCGGATAGGATAGGATGCGGAGGATGCGGATAGGATGCGGATAGGATGAGAAGGAGGAGGAGGAGGTGGAGGAGGAGGAGGATGAGGTTGAGGATAGATTGAGGATGAGGTTGAGGATAGATATGAGGAAGAGGATGAGGATGAGGATGAGGATAGGATGAGGATGGGGATAGGATGAGGAGGAGGAGGAGGAGGAGGAGGAGGAGGAT
>NW_017727473.1:694106-695014 GCF_001865875.1 Lupinus angustifolius | reverse complement strand
CTTCATCCTCATCCTATCCTTATCCTCCTTCTCGTGCTCATCCTGTCCTAATCCTCATCCTCTTCCTCTTCCTCATCCCCATCCTATCCTCATCCTCGTCCTCATTCTCATCCTCATCCTATCCTCATCCTCATCCTCTTCCTCATCCTCATCCTCTTCCTCATCCTCATCCTCTTCCTCATCCTCATCCTCTTCCTCATCCTCATCCTCTTCCTCATCCTCATCCTCTTCCTCATCCTCATCCTCTTCCTCATCCTCATCCTCTTCCTCATCCTCATCCTCTTCCTCATCCTCATCCTCTTCCTCATCCTCATCCTCTTCCTCATCCTCATCCTCTTCCTCATCCTCATCCTCTTCCTCATCCTCATCCTCTTCCTCATCCTCATCCTCTTCCTCATCCTCATCCTCTTCCTCATCCTCATCCTCTTCCTCATCCTCATCCTCTTCCTCATCCTCATCCTCTTCCTCATCCTCATCCTCTTCCTCATCCTCATCCTCTTCCTCATCCTCATCCTCTTCCTCATCCTCATCCTCTTCCTCATCCTCATCCTCTTCCTCATCCTCATCCTCTTCCTCATCCTCATCCTCTTCCTCATCCTCATCCTCTTCCTCATCCTCATCCTCTTCCTCATCCTCATCCTCTTCCTCATCCTCATCCTCTTCCTCATCCTCATCCTCTTCCTCATCCTCATCCTCTTCCTCATCCTCATCCTCTTCCTCATCCTCATCCTCTTCCTCATCCCCATCCTATCCTCATCCTCGTCCTCATTCTCATCCTCATCCTATCCTATTCCTCATTCTCATCCTCATCCTATCCTCATCCTCATTATCCTCCTCTTCCTATCCTCATCTTGATCCTCATGCCTACCTCATACTATCCTCATCCTCATCCTCTTCCTCATCCTCAT
>NW_017727473.1:693703-694006 GCF_001865875.1 Lupinus angustifolius | reverse complement strand
CTCATCCTCATCCTATCCTCATCCTCATCGTATCCTCATTCTAGTCCTCATCCTATCTTCATCCTCATTGTCATTCTCGTCCTCATCCTCATCCTCATCCTCATCCTCATCCTCATCCTCGTCCTCATCCTCATTCTCATCCACATTCTACTCCTCATCCTATCCTCGTCCTCATCCTCATCTTGTCCTCGTTCTCATTCTCGTCCTCCTCATATCCTCTTCCATATACTCATTCTCATCCTCAGCCTATCCTCATCCTCGTCCTCATCCTCGTCCTCATCCTCATCGTCATCCTTTTCCTCA
>NW_017727473.1:693314-693603 GCF_001865875.1 Lupinus angustifolius | reverse complement strand
CCTCATCCTCATCCTCATCCTATCCTCATCCTTATCCTAATCCAATTCCGCATCCTACTCTCATCCTCATCCAATCCTCATCCTCGTCCTCATCCTATACTTATCCCCATTCTCGTCCTCATCTTATCATCATCCTCATGCTCGTCCTCATCCTATCGTCATCCTAACCTCATCCTCATCCTCATCCTCATCCTCATCCTCATCCTCATCCTCATCTTCATCCTCATCCTCATCCTCATCCTCATCCTCATCCTCATCCTCATCCTCATCCTCATCCTCATCCTCATCC
>NW_017727473.1:692989-693214 GCF_001865875.1 Lupinus angustifolius | reverse complement strand
ATCCTCATCCGCATCCTCATCCTCATCCTAACCTCATCCTCATCCTAATCCTCATCCTCATCCCCATTCTCGTCCTCCTCTTATCCTCATCCTCGTCCTCCTCCTCTTGCTCATCCTCATTCTCGTCCTCCTCTTATCCTTATAGTCGTCCTCATCCTCTTCCACAACCTCATCCTCATCCTCATGCTCTTCCATATTCTCATCCTCATCCTATCCTCATCCTCG
>NW_017727473.1:692372-692889 GCF_001865875.1 Lupinus angustifolius | reverse complement strand
CCTCGTCCTCATCATATCCTCATCCTCTTGCTATCCTCATCCCCATCCTCATTCTCGTCCTCATCCTACCCTCATCCTCTTGCTATCCTCATCCTCATCCTCATTCTCGTCCTCATCCTACCCTCATCCTCATCTTCATCCTATGCAAATTCTCATTCTCGTCCTCATCCAATCCTCATCCTCATGCTCGTCCTCATCCTATCCTCATCCTCTTCTTCATCCTCCTCGTCCTCATTCTATCCTCATCCTATGCTCATCCTCATCCTAACCCACTTCCTCATCCTCATCCCTTCCTCATCCTCGCCCTCATCCTATCCTCATCCTCATTCTCGTCCTCATCCTATGCTCATCCTCATCCCCGTCCTCTTCCTGATCCTCATCCTCATCCTCATTCTCGTCCTCATCCTCATCCTATCCTCGTTCTCAGTCTCGTCCTCATCCTTTCCTCCTCCTAATCCTCATCCTCATCCTCATCCTTATCCTCATCCTCATCCTCCTCCTCCTCCTTCTCCTCGTC
>NW_017727473.1:692014-692272 GCF_001865875.1 Lupinus angustifolius | reverse complement strand
TCATCCTATCCTCATCCTCATCCTCGTCCTCATCATATCCTCATCCCCATCGTCATGCTCGTCCTCATCCTATCCTCATCCAATCCTCATCCTATCCCCATCCAAATTCCCGTCCTCATCCTATCCTCATCCTCGTTCTCATCCTATCCGCATCATAATACTCATCCTCATCCTAATCCACTTCCTCATCCTCATCGTGTTCTCATCCTAATCCCTTCCTCATCCTCGTCCTCATCCTATCCTCATCCCCATTCTCGT
>NW_017727473.1:689831-691914 GCF_001865875.1 Lupinus angustifolius | reverse complement strand
CCTCATCCTCCTCCTCATCCTATCCTCATTCTCATTCTAGTCCTCATCGTATCCTCATCCTCTTCCTCGTTCTCATTCTAGTCCTCATCCTATCCTCATCCTCTTCCTCATCCTCATCCTCATCCTATCCTCATCCTTATCCTCATCCTCATTCACGTCCTCATCCTATCCTCCTCCTTATCCTCATCCTCATTCACGTCCTCATCCTATCCTCCTCCTTATCCTCATCCTCATTCACGTCCTCATCCTATCCTCCTCCTTATCCTCATCCTCATTCACGTCCTCATCCTATCCTCCTCCTTATCCTCATCCTCATTCACGTCCTCATCCTATCCTCCTCCTTATCCTCATCCTCATTCACGTCCTCATCCTATCCTCCTCCTTATCCTCATCCTCATTCACGTCCTCATCCTATCCTCCTCCTTATCCTCATCCTCATTCACGTCCTCATCCTATCCTCCTCCTTATCCTCATCCTCATTCACGTCCTCATCCTATCCTCCTCCTTATCCTCATCCTCATTCACGTCCTCATCCTATCCTCCTCCTTATCCTCATCCTCATTCACGTCCTCATCCTATCCTCCTCCTTATCCTCATCCTCATTCACGTCCTCATCCTATCCTCCTCCTTATCCTCATCCTCATTCACGTCCTCATCCTATCCTCCTCCTTATCCTCATCCTCATTCACGTCCTCATCCTATCCTCCTCCTTATCCTCATCCTCATTCACGTCCTCATCCTATCCTCCTCCTTATCCTCATCCTCATTCACGTCCTCATCCTATCCTCCTCCTTATCCTCATCCTCATTCACGTCCTCATCCTATCCTCCTCCTTATCCTCATCCTCATTCACGTCCTCATCCTATCCTCCTCCTTATCCTCATCCTCATTCACGTCCTCATCCTATCCTCCTCCTTATCCTCATCCTCATTCACGTCCTCATCCTATCCTCCTCCTTATCCTCATCCTCATTCACGTCCTCATCCTATCCTCCTCCTTATCCTCATCCTCATTCACGTCCTCATCCTATCCTCCTCCTTATCCTCATCCTCATTCACGTCCTCATCCTATCCTCCTCCTTATCCTCATCCTCATTCACGTCCTCATCCTATCCTCCTCCTTATCCTCATCCTCATTCACGTCCTCATCCTATCCTCCTCCTTATCCTCATCCTCATTCACGTCCTCATCCTATCCTCCTCCTTATCCTCATCCTCATTCACGTCCTCATCCTATCCTCCTCCTTATCCTCATCCTCATTCACGTCCTCATCCTATCCTCCTCCTTATCCTCATCCTCATTCACGTCCTCATCCTATCCTCCTCCTTATCCTCATCCTCATTCACGTCCTCATCCTATCCTCCTCCTTATCCTCATCCTCATTCACGTCCTCATCCTATCCTCCTCCTTATCCTCATCCTCATTCACGTCCTCATCCTATCCTCCTCCTTATCCTCATCCTCATTCACGTCCTCATCCTATCCTCCTCCTTATCCTCATCCTCATTCACGTCCTCATCCTATCCTCCTCCTTATCCTCATCCTCATTCACGTCCTCATCCTATCCTCCTCCTTATCCTCATCCTCATTCACGTCCTCATCCTATCCTCCTCCTTATCCTCATCCTCATTCACGTCCTCATCCTATCCTCCTCCTTATCCTCATCCTCATTCACGTCCTCATCCTATCCTCCTCCTTATCCTCATCCTCATTCACGTCCTCATCCTATCCTCCTCCTTATCCTCATCCTCATTCACGTCCTCATCCTATCCTCCTCCTTATCCTCATCCTCATTCACGTCCTCATCCTATCCTCCTCCTTATCCTCATCCTCATTCACGTCCTCATCCTATCCTCCTCCTTATCCTCATCCTCATTCACGTCCTCATCCTATCCTCCTCCTTATCCTCATCCTCATTCACGTCCTCATCCTATCCTCCTCCTTATCCTCATCCTCATTCACGTCCTCATCCTATCCTCCTCCTTATCCTCATCCTCATTCACGTCCTCATCCTATCCTCCTCCTTATCCTCATCCTCATTCACGTCCTCATCCTATCCTCCTCCTTATCCTCATCCTCATTCAC
>NW_017727473.1:686719-687231 GCF_001865875.1 Lupinus angustifolius | reverse complement strand
CGTCCTCATCCTTTCCTCATCCTCATCCTAATCGATATCCTATCCTTATCCTCATTATATTCCTCATCCTATCCTCATCCTCATTCTCATCCTCATCCTATCCACTTCCTCATCCTCATCCTCTTCCTCATCCTCATCCTCATCCTCATCCTATCCTCATCCTCATTCTCGTCCTCATCCTTTCCTCATCCTCATCCTAATCGATATCCTATCCTTATCCTCATTATATTCCTCATCCTATCCTCATCCTCATTCTCGTCCTCATCCTTTCCTCATCCTCATCCTAATCGATATCCTATCCTTATCCTCATTATATTCCTCATCCTATCCTCATCCTCATTCTCGTCCTCATCCTTTCCTCATCCTCATCCTAATCGATATCCTATCCTTATCCTCATTATATTCCTCATCCTATCCTCATCCTCATTCTCGTCCTCATCCTATCCTTATCCTCATTCTCGTCCTCATCCCCATCCTATCCTCATCCTCATGATCTTTCTCTTCCCCATCCT
>NW_017727473.1:686330-686619 GCF_001865875.1 Lupinus angustifolius | reverse complement strand
CTCATCCTCCTCCTCATCATATCCTCATCCTCATCCTATCCTCATCCTCATCCTCTTCCTCGTCCTCTTCCTCATCCTCATGCTCATCATATCCTCATCCTCATCCTATCTTCATCCTCGTCCTCTTCCTCATTCTCGTCCTCATCCTATCCTCATCCTCCTCCTCATCCTATCCTCATCCTCATCCTCATTCCACTCCTCATCTTATCCTCGTCTGAGATCATCCTATCCTAATTCTCATTCTCGTCTTCATCCTATCTTCCTCCTTATCCTCCTCCTTATCCTATCG
>NW_017727473.1:685819-686230 GCF_001865875.1 Lupinus angustifolius | reverse complement strand
ATCCTCATCCTCATCCTCATTCCACTCCTCATCCTATCCTAATTCTCATTCTCTTCCTCATCCTATCTTCCTCCTTATCCTCATCCTCATCATTATCCTATCGTCATCCTCATCCTCATCCTATTCTGTTCCTTATCCTCATCCACTTCCTCATCCTATCCTCATCATCTGCCTCATCCACATCCTATCCTCATCCTACTTCTCGTCCTAATCCTATCCTCATCCTCATCCTCATCCTCATTTTCGTCCTCATCCTATCCTCATCTTCATCCTCTTCCTCATCCTCATTCTCATCCTCATCCTATCCTCATCCTCATCCTCTTCCTCTACCTCTTCCTCATCCTACCCTTATCCTCATCCTCATCCTCTTCCACATTCTCATCCTCATCCTATCCTCATCCTCATCCTCAT
>NW_017727473.1:684567-685719 GCF_001865875.1 Lupinus angustifolius | reverse complement strand
CATCCTCCTCCTCATCCTATCCTCATCCTTATTCTCGTCCTCATCGTCATCCTCCTCCTCATCCTCATCCTCTTCCTCATTCTATCCTCCTCGTCATTCTCGTCCTCATACTATCCTCATCCTCCCCCTCAACCTATCCTCGTCCTCATCCTCATTCTACTCGTCATCCTATCCTCGTCTTCATCCTCATCCTATCCTAATTCTAATTCTCGTCCTCATCCTATCTTCTTCCTTATCCTCATCCTCATCCTCATCCTTATCCTAACCTCATCCTCTACCTCATCCTATCCTTTTCCTTATCCTCATCCACTTCTTCATCCTCGTCCTCATCCTATCCTCATCCTCATCCTCATCCTCATCCACATGCTATCCTCATCCTCATTCTTGTGGTAATCCTATCCTCATCCTCATCCTCGTCCTCATCGTCATTCTCGTCCTCATCCTATCCACTTCCTCATCCTCATTCTTGTCCTCATCCTATCCACTTCCTCATCCTCATTCTTGTCCTCATCCTATCCACTTCCTCATCCTCATTCTTGTCCTCATCCTATCCACTTCCTCATCCTCATTCTTGTCCTCATCCTATCCACTTCCTCATCCTCATTCTTGTCCTCATCCTATCCACTTCCTCATCCTCATTCTTGTCCTCATCCTATCCACTTCCTCATCCTCATTCTTGTCCTCATCCTATCCACTTCCTCATCCTCATTCTTGTCCTCATCCTATCCACTTCCTCATCCTCATTCTTGTCCTCATCCTATCCACTTCCTCATCCTCATTCTTGTCCTCATCCTATCCACTTCCTCATCCTCATTCTTGTCCTCATCCTATCCACTTCCTCATCCTCATTCTTGTCCTCATCCTATCCACTTCCTCATCCTCATTCTTGTCCTCATCCTATCCACTTCCTCATCCTCATTCTTGTCCTCATCCTATCCACTTCCTCATCCTCATTCTTGTCCTCATCCTATCCACTTCCTCATCCTCATTCTTGTCCTCATCCTATCCACTTCCTCATCCTCATTCTCATCCTAACCTCATCCTCATCCTATCCTAATCCTAATTCTCGTGCTCATCTTATCCTCATCCTCGTCCTCATCCACATCCTATCCTCATCCTCATTCTCGTCCTCATCCTCTCATCCTATCCACC
>NW_017727473.1:684025-684467 GCF_001865875.1 Lupinus angustifolius | reverse complement strand
CCTCCTCCTCCTACTCATCCTATCCTCATTCTCATTCTCGTACTCATCCTTTCCTCTTCCTCATCCTCATCCTCGTCCTCATCCTCCTCTTAATCCTATCCTCATTCTCATCCTCCTCCTCATCCTATCCTTATCTTCATCCACATTCTCATCCTCATCCTATCCTCATCCTCTTCCTCTTCCTCATCTTCATTCTACTCCTCATCCTATCATTTTCCTCGCTAATCCACATCCTATCCTCATCCTCATTCTGGTCCTAATCCTATCCTCATCCTCATCCGAAACTCATCCTCATCCTCATCCTCTTCCTCATCCTCATTCAAGTCGTCATCCCATCCTCATCCTCATCCTCCTCCTCATCCTATCCTCATCCTCATCCTATCCCCATCCTATCCTTCTCCTCATTCTCGTCCTCATCCTATCCTCATCCTCCTCCCCATCC
>NW_017727473.1:682431-683925 GCF_001865875.1 Lupinus angustifolius | reverse complement strand
CATCCTCATCCTCATTCACGTCCTCATCCTATCTTCATCCTCTTCCTCATCATCATCCTATCGTCATTCTCCTCCTCTTCCTATCCTCATCCTAATTATCGTCCTCATCCTCATCCTATCCTCATCCTCCTCCTCATCCTCATCCTCATCCTATCCTCATTCTCATTCTCGTCCTCCTCCTTTCCTCTTCCTCATCCTGTCCTCTTCCTCATCCTCATCTTCATCCTCATCCTCCTCTTCATCCTATCCTCATCCTAACCTCATCCTCTTCCTCATCCTCATCCTCATCCTCATCCTTATCCTATCCTCATCCTCATCCTCATCCTCATCGTCATCCTCGTCCTCATCCACATCCTATCGTCCTCCTTATCCTCATCCTCTTCCTCATCCTCATCCTCATCAATATCCTATCCTCATCCTCATCCTATCCTCTTCCTTATCCTCATCCTCGTCCTCATCCTTTCCTCATCCTTATCTTCATCCTCATCCACATCCTATCCTCATCCTCATTCTCGTGCTAATCCTATCCTCATCCTCATCCTCGTTCTCATCCTCATTCTCGTCCTCATCCAATCCTCATCCTCATCCTCCTCCTCAACCTCATCCTCATCCTCATTCTCGTCCTCCTCCCATCCTCATCCTCATCCTCATCCTCATCCTCTAACTCTTCCTCATGCTATCCTTATCCTCATCCTCATCCTCTTCCACATGCTCATCCACATCCTATCCTCATCCTCATCCTCACCCTCATTCACATCTTCATTCTCCTCCTCTTCCTATCCTTATTCTCATCCACATTCTCATCGTCATCCTATCCTCATCTTCATCCTCTTCCTCATCCTCATTATACTCCTCATCCTCATTCTCGTCCTCAACCTATCCTCATCCTCCTCCTCATCCTATCCTCACCCTCATTCCACTCCCCATCCTATCCGAATTCTCATTCTCGTCCTCATCCTATCTTCCTCCTTATCCTCATCCTCATCCTCATCCTTATCCTATCGTCATCCTCATCCTCATCCTATCCTGTTCCTTATCCTCATCCACTTCCTCATCCACATCCTATCCTCATCCTACTTCTCGTCCTAATCCTATCCTCATCCTCATCCTCATCCTCATCCTCATTCTCGTCCTCATCCTATCCTCATCTTCATCCTCTTCCCCATCCTCATTCTCGTCCTCATCCTATCCTCATCCTCATCCTCATCCTCTACCTCTTCCTCATCCTACTCTTATCCTCATCCTCGTCCTCTTCCACATTCTCATCCTCATTCATATCCACATCCTCATACTCATTCATATCCTCATCCTATCCTCCTACTCGTCCTCATCATATCCTCATTCTCATCGTCCTCCTATCCTTATCCTCATCCTCATCCTCATCCTAACCTCGTCCTCATCCTCATCCTCATCCTTTTCCTCATCCTCATCCACCTCCTCATCCTTTCCTTATCATCATCCACATTCTCATCCTCATCCTATCCTCATCTTCAT
>NW_017727473.1:681861-682331 GCF_001865875.1 Lupinus angustifolius | reverse complement strand
CTTCCTCATCCCCATCCTATCCTCATCCTCATCCTCATCCTCATTCTCATCCTCATCCTATCCTCATCCTCATCCTCCTCCTCATCCTCATTCTCGTCCTCATCCTATCCTCATCCTCCTCCTTATCCTCATCCTATCTTCATCCTCATCCTCATTCACATCCTCATCCTATCCTCCTCCTCATCCTCCTTCTCTCCTCATTCTCATTCTCGTACTCATCCTTTCCTCTTCCTCATCCTCATCCTCCTCCTCATCCTCCTCTTAATCCTAACCTCATTCTGAACCTCCTCCTATCCTCATCCTCATCCTAACCTCATCCTCATTCTCGTCCTCATCCTATCCTCATCCTCTTCCTCATCCTCATCTTATCTTCATCCTAATCCTCATCCTATACTATTCCTCATACTCACTCACGTCCTCATCCTATCCTCCTCCTCATACTCATCCTATCCTCATTCTCATTCTCGTAC
>NW_017727473.1:681407-681761 GCF_001865875.1 Lupinus angustifolius | reverse complement strand
CTCATCCTCATCCTCATCCTATCCTTATCCTCATCCTCATCCTCATCCTCATCCTGATCCGCATCCTCATCCTCCTCCTCATCCTATCCTTATCCTCATCCACATTATCATCCTCATCCTATCCTCATGCTCATCCTCTTCCTCATCCTCATTCATCTCCTCATCCTATCCTCATCCTCCTTCTCATCCTCATCCTATTCTGATCCTCGTCCTAATCTACATCCTATCCTCATCTTCATTATCATCCTAGTCCTATCCTCATCCTCATCCTCGTCCTCATCCAATCCTTATCCTCATTCTCGTCCTCTTCCTACCCTCATCCCCATCCTCTTCCTCATCCCCATCCTATCCTCA
>NW_017727473.1:679554-681307 GCF_001865875.1 Lupinus angustifolius | reverse complement strand
TTTCTATTTTCTGCAATATTATCCGCTGCACATTAACTCTTACATTTTGCAGAAAAAGTTACTATAATTTTAAGTCAACTAATTGACCCCCCTCTTAGTTGCAGTCATCTTCTTACAATTGGTATCAGAGCTATATTTGAGTAAGATACTCTCAAAATCCGATCCGACATCAAGATGGCCTCAAGATTTCCTAGGAGAAGGGTCCAACATCAACCGCCCTCCAAGCTTTGTTGGAGAATGTTATGATTTATGGAAAATTAGAATGAGGATCTTCATTGAGTCTCAAGACTTAGATATATGGAACACAATTGAAGAAGGACCATACATACCCTTCACTATCATCAACAGTATAAGGGAAACAAATCCAAAATCATCACGGAACGCTGAAGACAAAGAGAAGGTACAATATGATTTAAAGGCAAAGAACATTTTCACCTCCGCTCTTGGTATTGATGAATTCTTTAGAGTATCAAATTGTAAATCTACAAAAGAAATGGAGGATACTCTAGAAACCACGCACGAAGGAACAGAGGAAGTAAAAAGATCAAGACTCAACATTCTTTCTCAGGAATACGAAATGTTTCACATGAAGCCTGGAGAGAAGATTCTTGATCTACAAAAGAGATTTACTCATCTTACCAATCACCTTCTTGCACTTGGCAAAGTTCTATCAAATAGTGACTTGAATTTAAAAATTCTTAGATCACTCACCAGAATATGGCAACCAAAGGTAACTGCAATTTCTGAAAAGAAAAGTTTATCCAAAATGTCTTTGGCTGCTTTGTTTGGTAAATTGTAGGAACACGAACTAGAACTTAGCCAACTTGATCAACACGAGGAGAAAGAAAAGAAGAATAAAAATATTTCTCTCAAAGCAAAAGTTGATAGATATAGAACAAAGGTGCAAAAACAGGTCAAACAAGGAAATTCAGCAAAAGCAATGATGTCTCCACCTCAAGTCAAAACTTTACATGTTTTGAATGTGGCAAACCCGGTCACATGAAGATGGATTGTCCAAACTTGAAGAAGGGTTCCTTCAAGGGAAAGAATGATGTAAAGACTGGACGAAGATCATACATTGCTTGGGAAGACAATGATACAAGTTCTGCATCCGAAACAGAAAATGAAGAACAAGCACATGTATCACTTATGGCATCTTATCATTCTGATGATGAAGAGGTAAACGACTCTAATATGTTTTCTTCTTCTGAACTTCAATCCGCATTTAATGATTTACATGATGAATATGTTAAGTTGTCAAAAATGGTTCTAAAACAAAAATCTGAAATAGATGCATTTAGAAACAAACCTTCTTCATCCTCTTGTCAAAACTGTGTAACTCTTGAAAAGAAAGTATTAACACTAAGTCTCGAACTAAATAAACTAAACAAAAGTGCTAAAAGCTTAGAAAAGATTATCAATAATCAAAGACACTCAACAGACCGACGAGGTCTTGGCTATTTCTAAAGCCATGGTTTCAAGAAACCAAGTGTCCAAAAGAAAATAAAGTTTCAAAAGGAAAGTTTCCATACATTTGAAAAATCTAGAACGCACTTTCATCAACCCTTATGTACATATTGGTAAATTTATGGGCATACATCAAACACATGCATGATTAGAAAATATGGTGTACCCCTAGGAAAATTTAAATGGGTCGAGAAAGGTACAAACCATCTAGGATCCAAAGAATATTGGATACCTAACAAAACTTAATTTATTTTGTAGGAAAACATGAGAGTCGCCTGCAATTTAT
>NW_017727473.1:678656-679454 GCF_001865875.1 Lupinus angustifolius | reverse complement strand
TCTGTGATGATCTTGGGATCAACCATAATTTTTCTGCTCCTAGAACACCTCAACAAAATGGTGTTGTAGAGAGAAAGAATCGGTCCTTAGAAGAACTGGCTCGAACAATGTTAAATGAAACTAACCTCCCAAAATACTTTTGGGTTGATGCAGTTAGCACTGCTTGTTAAGTTTTGAATCGAGTTCTTATAAGACCTATTCTTAACAAAACCCCCTCTGAACTCTTCAAAGGTAGAAAACCTAACATTTCTCATCTACACGTTTTTGGTTGTAAATGTTTTGTCCTGAACAATGGTAAGGATGACTTGGACAAGTTTGATGCAAAAGCTGATGAAGGAATTTTCCTTGGCTATTCTCTCACGAGTAAAGCATATAGAGTCTTTAATAAAAGAACTCTAGCCATGGAAGAATCTGTTCATGTAACTTTTGATGAAACCAATCATATTCTAAAAGATATGATATCCTGTGATGAAGACGACTTGCCAAGTTCCTCTGCCAAAGAAAATTCTATTGTTGGTGTTACAACTGAACCTGAAGAATTGAGAAAAGATGATAATCTATCTTCTCAAGAAGAGCATACTCACTCAGATCTACCAAAAGGATGGAGAACTCATCGAAATCATCTTATCGACAACATCATTAGTGACATAAATAAAGGTATAACCACTCGTAGAATGCTTGATGCTTGTCTAAACATGGCCTTCGTCTCTCAGATAGAACCCTCCAAGATTGATGATGTAATCGAGGATGAACACTGGATTCTTGCTATGCAAGAAGAATTAAACCAGTTTGAGAGAA
>NW_017727473.1:677963-678556 GCF_001865875.1 Lupinus angustifolius | reverse complement strand
ATGGCCTAGACTTAGGCTGCACTCCGCTGAAATGTGATAATACTAGTGCTATAAACCTTTCAAAGAATCTCATTATGCATTCTAGAACCAAACACAGAGATATAAGGCATCACATCCTAAGGAACCATGTTCAAAAGAAAGATGTATCTGTAGAATTTGTTGATACTCATAACCAACTTGCAGACATTTTCACTAAACCTTTGGTAAAAGAACCTTTTTACAAAATTAGACTTGAATTAGGAATTCTTGATGAAGCTTACCTGTCTTAAAACATGCTTATATGAATATATGTTTGCTTCATTATTATCATCTCATGCCTACTTGATCTTAAATATATTTATTTGTGTTCAAAAATTTAAATTTTTAGGTTCAAAATCATTTTTATAGCTTAAATTTTGCCTAAAAATAAGTTGTTCTGGGGTACGTAATCGATTACACTAGAGAGTAACCGATTACAGGGTGAGACAGCGTGTTTCAGTAACCGATTACCCAAAGTGAGTAATCGATTACTCAAAGCTGCTTTTTGAAAATTTTCAAATTTTGTTTTTGAGTAACCGATTACTCAAAGAGGGTAATCGATTACTCTGTGCTGT
>NW_017727473.1:677219-677863 GCF_001865875.1 Lupinus angustifolius | reverse complement strand
ATTCTCGTCCTCATCCTATCCTCCTCCTCATTCTCGTCCTCATCCTCCTCCTTATCCAATCCTTATCCTCATCCTCACTCTAATCCTCATTCTATTCCCATCCTCATCTTTTACATCATTCAAACATTTATTCATCCATGCATACATACTTTCATTCAAAAAGAGGATATCATTCATATCTTCATCTAACTAAAAGCATATTTCATGCATTCATCTATTTATTCATTCATGCATGCATTCATAAATTTTTTGATAATCCATCAAACAATTTATTTCATAGATTATCATATCATGCATTCTCAACTTAGCATTAAACACATTAAAGGTTCATTTGATGTACAAATCATCATATTTTAACACATTCAAAAACCAACATTAAATTTTCTAGCATTAAAACCGAAAAATAATTATTCTAAACTTGTTCAAGTAAAAAATAAGTGGAAGAATAAAGCTTCAAGAAGATTAGATTAAGTCTCTATAGGTACTTCTATCCTAAAACTCTTACTTATGCAAAGTAGTAATGCTCAAACTATTTTTAAAATAATAATGAAACACTTTGAAAATACTTAATCATGTTTATGTATTATTATGTATTATTAACTATGAAAATATTATTTATGTATTATTAACTATGAAATTAATCA
>NW_017727473.1:674608-677119 GCF_001865875.1 Lupinus angustifolius | reverse complement strand
AATGACAGTAATCAATTACTGAGGACTGTTGAATGAGACTTCAGATTTTAAACGAAATGGTTTCACTCCAAACAAAATCTCTTCACTCAAAACAACTCCTACACTTTTAGAAAGGCACCTTGGGTGTTTGGAAAGCCTATATAAAGACTCTAACTCTCACAACATAAAACACACAACTTTCATACAACTCTCAGAAATTCTCTCACTGTTTTTGTGCACTTTTGCACTGAGCTCTTAAACTTTCACTAGAGAATTTATTCTAGTAACTGCTTCAAAAGTTTTCACAAATATATTGAGCATTATTACTAAGCATATAAAGAGAGTTGATTTGATTGCAAGTGATATAATATTTCATACTTGTAAAGGCAATCCAAAGCCATTATTGTAATTCTTCATTCATTGCAAACAATCATCACCTTTAAACACATTCAAACTCCAATATTATATTTTCTAGCATTAAACAGAAAAATAATCTATGCTACACTTGTTCAAGACTATAGTTTTTCAAGCCAAGAACAAGTGGAAAAATCCACACTTTACATGGATTAACAACAACAAAATACAAGAATCGAAAACATTAAAAAAACAGCCACATGAACAACACACAAAAATAATAACTATGTAATGGTGTATGTGTGAGATATTGAGAAAACAAGAAGAGAAATACCTTGAAATCTCTTTGAAATGCTTAAGATATAAGCGAGAAAGTGAGGCGAGCTAACGTTCTGCCTCAAGGTCAAGGGTTGCCTTTTATGAAGAGGAAATAAGATTTTTGGAGGAAAAATCAAAGTGGTCCCCCAAAATCTTAATGATGAAAGGAGTTGATAAGTGATTTGGGTACTTGTGCAAGTCAATGTGCTTTTGCTTCTTCAACAAGCAAGCTTGACACATGGATGGTGATATGACTAATGTGATAAAACATCGTCATTAAAACCATGTCCGAGTCTTGTCGGCTAAAACTCGGCCTAAGATTAAAAATATTCCAGTTTAGGCTCCCGTGATGTGAGTAACGGAGCAATCAGAATTCCATTCCGTGTTATGGAACTCAAACATCATCTTTTGGAATGAATTTAGGGTGAATTTGGCCCAGAAAGAGGCCCGAAGACTTTTAGTCTCGGGAAACTAAAATTTTTTACAAAAAATTAGGAAATCACAATACAAGACTAAAACTGAACTGAGGTTTTGCCTAAATCAATATTGATTAATTTCTAAAATGAATCGCTTCTCAATTAAATAATTAATAAAACACGCATAAAAATTATGTATTATTAACTATGAAATTAATCATGTTTATTTAATTTTGCATTCATTATTTATCTTTAATAGAAATATTTATTATTATAGTTGTTATCGATTATACATTTATTTAATTATTTTAAGTTATTATTATTTTTCATGTAAAATGATTTTTGTTAATTATTTGATTTATTGATAATGAATAAAAGTGATACATGAGGGCAAATAAAAGATGGTCCAAGGAAAAGAAGTGATATCACTGTAACACCGCGAATTTTACTACCTTGAAAATATATGTTTTTATTAATTATATTTTCGAAAATGAATTTCTGGGAATTTTCGGTAAACAATTAGATGAAACTCTAGCTGAGGTTTAGTCTTGTAATTCTATTTCCAATTTGATGGTAAATTTTCATGATTTTCGGAGACAATCAGTTTCGGACTGTTGTCGGGGCCGAATATCACCGGTACGGCTCAAAAAGTGGTTTTTTGAGTTCTGTAACTCGGAATCGAATTCCAATCACGCCGTTGGCTTCGTAATCACATTTCGAGTCAAGATAGGCCCTGATTTGGTCCATAACTATTTTCTAAAATATTTTCACTTGGAATGCCGAAATTCGAACTTCCAACCGTAAAGTAAAATCGGGCGATCATTTTTGGCTACTCGAATATTGGCCGATAATACTCGAGCATGGTTTAATCACACGTGTTTCGCCAAAGTCGTCGTGTCGCATGAGTCACTTCACAAAATCTACCTATTAAATCTTATAGATTTCACTCACTAATGCCTTGATTTACTACCCAAAAAATCCCCAAAATAACTCAAGAAATCCTCTCACTCCACCACCGTTAGACACATCACCTATGCTAGTCTAAATCTACTTATCTTGCAATAAATTTTATGATTTGATGAAGGTGAGGCTCTCCTATAAATACCCCACTCCATTCTCTCATTTTTACACAAAATTTCCTATACAAACTAAGGTAGTCTTTTATTTTTCTTCTTTATCTTCTTCTCATATTTCATAGAAAGTTATGAGCTTTTATTATGTTGTTCATAAAGTAGAGTTTATATTTGTTCTTTAAGTATTTTATGAAGGCATAACTAAAGGGGATGACAATACAATCATGTGAACCTTTATGTAGTTTTTTACCTTTGTAAATCTTGAAATTTCTTCATTGTTCTTAGATGGAAAAACTATATCTTTGGACAAGGTTAGATGAGTTATTTGTTGGGAAATATTAGAAATTATTGTTAGTATTTGAATATGTTTA
>NW_017727473.1:672895-674508 GCF_001865875.1 Lupinus angustifolius | reverse complement strand
TTTGTATTTTATTCTTGAAAGTTTATGATGTTGATAAGTGGTTGTTAAAAATGTTTTATTTTTAGAAAGTATTATGTTTGAAAATGGTTTAGCATATTTTACTCTTTGATTTCCAAGTGAAAATAATTATTTGGGATAAAAGATGATTTATTAAAATCTTGACTTCATAAACTTAAAGTATTATGAAGTTTTGGATAATAAAATAGTAGAAAGTCTTACTTTAGGATATATTTTCATGACTATGAAATTAACACTTACTAACCCTTGAGGTTTTTCCTAAAAAATTAGGAGGTGTTAAGATGTTCATGAAAATTTGTTGTATTTATTTTAGTTAACTTACTTTAAAGTGGTAAGAATAACTAAAAGATGTTTAGTGTAAAATATTAAATTAAGAGTCATTCTTTTTCATGACTATGAAATTAACACTTACTAACCCTTGAGGTTTTTCCTAAAAAAATAGGAGGTGTTAAGATCTTCATAAAACATTGTTGTATTTATTTTAGTTGACTTACTTTAAAGTGGTAAGAATAACTAAAAGATGTTTAGTGTAAAATATTAAATTAAGAGTCATTCTTTTTCATGACTATGAAAATAACACTTACTAACCCTGGAGGTTTTTTCCTAAAAAATTAGGAGGTGTTAAGATGTTCATGAAAATTTGTTTTAGTAGTATACTTGAAATAATGAGATTTACCTAAAAGTCTTGACTTTATAAACTTAAAGTGTTATGAAGTCTTAGTTTTATTTACAAAAAATAAGATTTATGAACTATCGGAAAAATGTAATGAAGTGGAAATACATGTCTTGAAAGGTTATGTCTAAGGAAAGACTTGGTATTTGAGGGTGTCTTTACGAGCCATCTCTCTTTCCTGGGAACTATCCTGGTGTATATCCATGGATTGTGACATAATTTCGGTATAAGTTTTATTGAAAATCTTACTTTAAAGAGTGTTATTTGATTTTAAGACTTTCAATGACAAATGATGATTCAAGGATATTCAACCTTGAATCGGATGGACGGAAGCAATTAAATTCATTTTAAATTGAAAGTTTTATCTTCGCGTAAAAAGTTATTTCATAAGTATAATAATTATCGTCAGTTAACTAATTAACGTGATTTTGGCGTAATGAAGAGTTCGAGAGGAGATCGGATCAAGTAAGCTCACCTGCAAACAGAGAACCTTGCGACCCGACACACTAAGGTGAGAGAAAACACATCGTGACATAGTGGTGTTCGAATATGACACCTGAATCTCCTAAACCATCTCAAAGGTTTTGGGGTTAACTTGGGTTTTAAGAAACCCAAGATTTTTTTATGTTGATGCTTTTGAATATATATGATTTATTATGAAATGTGTTGAATATGATATATGAATGTTGTTGGGAACTTTTCTGTGTGCAGGTATTTGAAAACCCATGTGAAAATACGTTCGATTAGCTGAACAGGGCAAAATTGGAATTCTGTCCAGGTCCTTCTCACTTGGGCGACCAGGTCTCGCTTGGGCGAGAGAAGTCCGTTGCTTGGCGAAGGACTGGGCGAAGGACTGGGCGAGAGAGCCCAGGTTTTAGAGATTGTTTTTGGGGAACTATCGCTTGGGCGAGAGGGCCTCGCT
>NW_017727473.1:666527-672795 GCF_001865875.1 Lupinus angustifolius | reverse complement strand
GTATGAAGAAATCCTTGATTGGTATATGTTTCTTGATGGTCCTCTTTGCACTTGCTTCAGGTAATTTTATTTTCTTAGTAAATGCTTCATGTAGTTTCTCACACTTAAAATTAATTCATACAATTTGAATACTTCACAAATTATAGGAAATTGTTGTAGGAATATTCTCACTCTCTCTAAATAAAGTTAGTGACTAATAAGAATTCACTTTCAGGTTTAGAGGATACAGCTGTGGATCAAAAAATAGGAATTAATGTAGGGGGACCATGTAAAGTAGACAATGATTGTTTTTGTCAAGGAGGAGTTTTTCCTGTATATTGTTATTGTAGAAACGACCGTTGTTTTTGTGCTAAGTATGGTAAAGAAATCGCGTAAAACTATTATTCGTGATTTTATGCTATGTACTCTAATGTTATAGCTACCATGATAACCGATATAAATTAATATATTACCAAGCTATGAATACCCCTACCAAGTTTCGTTTCACTTTCCCATCGTTTAACAACTTGTTCATTTATTCAATACAATTTAATAATTAGTTTAAATATAAAATTTGGATATAATGAAGGTAAAAATTAAATTTCATTGATGTTCATCTCATATATATATATATACTACTATACAAAGAAAAAACATGTCTAAGAGATATTTATGTAATTGAATAGTCATAAGTTTTGTATTCCTACTATGTCCTTACTACCATATAAATATAAAATATGTTGAAAGGACATTCAAATAATTGCACATATATAATTTTATTCATTTCCATTTTTGTGTCATCATATAACTTAGAAAATTATTTGTCATGTTTTTGTACATAATTACAACAACATGATTTCTATTTTTTGAGTCAACATCTTTTTTACTATTTCACAAATTTTTTTAATTCAAAAACATATCGTTTTGAGGACTTATTGGTACTTTCTTACTAATTGAGATAGTTCACCTATAAAGACAATTGTGTGAGATTCAATTACTTAAATATTCAATTTCAAAAAAATACGACTGAATAATTATTCAATGAAATGTATTCAAAAATTAAAGTTAAAGGTAGTAAGTGTATGTACTCAAATGTATACTATTAATAATGGATGAGTTCCAATTCATTTGTTATATCCAATATATCTATTTGGTTAGATATTTAATCTATCCAAAAATAAACATTTAGAACTAGTGTCCTTTGCTGTTCAATTCAATTTTTTTTGCTATCTCATCTCACACTTTCTTGTATGTGCTTCTCACTAAGTTAATTCAAATAGGGACCACGATCCTAAAGAGAGACACAACTATATAGCCACCACAAAAATCTCTTGATGATCATATTCATAAATACATTCATTCAAAAAATTATATCATTCAAACATTTATTCATCCATGCATACATACTTTCATTCAAAAAGAAGATATCATTCATATTTTCATCTAACAAAAAGAATATTTCATACATTCATCTATTTATTCATTCATGCATGCATTCATAATTTTTTTGATAATCCATCAAACAATTTATTTCATAGATTATCATATCATGCATTCTCAACTTAGCATTAAACACATTAAAGGTTCATTTGATGTACAAATTATCACATTTAAACACATTCAAACACCAGCATTAAATTTTGTAGTATTAAAACCGAAAAATAATTATTCTAAACTTGTCTGAGGCTATGGTATTTCAAGTAAAAAACAAGTGGAAAAATCGAAACTTTATATGGTATAAAAACTCTTTAAATGTTCATTTGATATACAAATCATCACCTTTAAACATATTCCAACACCAACATTATATTTTCTAGCAATAAATAGAAAAATAAACTACTTTACACTTTTTCAAGGCTATGAATTTTCAGGCCAAAAACAAGTGGAAAAATCCAAGCTTTACATGTTTTAACAACTCTTTAAAGATTCCTTCAATGTACAAATCTTTAACTTTAAACACATTCAAACTCCAACATTATATTTTCTAGCATTAAATACAAAAATAATCTCTTCTACACTTGCTAAGGACTATAGTTTTTCAACCCAAGAACAAGTGGGAAAATCCAAACTTTACATGGTATAGCAACAACAAAATACTGGAATCGAAAACATTAAAAAAAACAGCCACATGAACAACATACAAAAATGATAACTATGTAATGATGTATGTGTGAGATATTGAGAAAACAATAAGAGAAATACCTTGAAATCTCTTTGAAATGCTTAAGATATAAGCGAGAAAGTGAGGCGAGCAAATGTTCTGCCTCAAGGCCAAGGGTTGCGTTTTATAGAGAGGAAATCAGATTTTTGGAGGAAAAATCAAAGTGGTCCACCAAAATCTTAATGATGTAATGAGTTGATATGTGACTTGGGGGCTTGTGCAAGTCAATGTAGTTTTGCTTCTTCAACAAGCCAGCTTGACAAGTGGATGGTGATGTGACTAATGTGATAAAACATCGTCATTAAAACCATGGCCGAGTCTTGTCGGCTAAAACACGACCTGAGATTAAACATATTCCAGTTTAGGCTCCCGTGATGTGAGTAACGGAGCAATCAGAATTCGATTTCGTGTTATGAAACTCAAACATCATCTTTTGGAACGAATTTAGGGTGAATTTGGCCGAGAAAGAGGCCCGAAGACTTTTAGTCTCGGGAAACTAAAATTAGGAAATCACAATACAAGACTAAAACTGAACTGAGGTTTAGCCTAAATCGATATTTATTAATTTCTAAAATGAATCGCTTGTCAATTAAATATTTAATAAAACACACATAAAAAATCATGGTTTTACAAATGTGACATGCCACGACCGCTAAAAGGGTGATTTGAGAAAAGAATTGAATATTTATGGCTATTTATTCATACTTAATATGATTATTATTTATGTATTATCAACTATGAATATAATAATGTTTATTTAATTTTGAATTCATTATTTATCTTTAACAGAAATATTTATTATTATATTTGTTACCGATTATATATTTATTTAAATATTTTAATTTATTATTATTTTTCATGTAAAATGATTTTTGTTAATTATTTGATTTATTGATAATGAATAAAAGTGATACATGAGGGCAAATAGAAGATGGTCCAAGGACATATCTTTGCCCTATAATGACAAAAAATCATGTTCTAAAAAAATGAATATTAATCGTGATGATAAATATAGCCACCACAAACATGTCTTCATGATCATATTCATAAATACATTCATTCAAAACAATTACATCATTCAAACATTTATTCATTCATGCAGACATACTTTGATTCAAAAAGTGGATATCATTCATATCTTCATCTAACTAAAAGCATATTTCATGCATTCATCTATTTATTCATTCATGCATGCATTCATAAATTTTTTGATAATCCATCAAACAATTTATTTCATAGATTATCATATCATGTATTCTCAACTTCGCTTTAAACACATTAAATGTTCATTTGATGTACAAATCATCACATTTAAACACATTCAAACACCAACATTAAATTTTCTAGCATTAAAACCGAAAAATAGTTATTCTAAACTTGTCCAAGACTATGATATTTCAAGTAAAAAATAAGTTGAAAAATCAAAACTTTACATTTTTTTAAAACTTTTTAAATGTTCATTTGATGTACAAATCATCACCTTCCAACGCCAAAATTATATTTTCTATCAATAACTAGAAAAATAAACTACTCTACCCTTGTTCAAGGATATGATTTTTCAAGTAAAAAACAAGTGGAAAAATCCAACCTTTACATGTTTTAACAACTCTTGAAAGGTTCCTTCGATGTACAAATCATCACCTTTAAACACATTCAAACTCCAACATTATATTTTCTAGCATTAAACAGAAAAATAATCTATACTACACTTGTTCAAGACTATAGATTTTCAAGCCAAGAACAAGTGGAAAAATTCAAACTTTACATGGTTTAACAACAAAAAAATATAGGAATCGTAAACATTAAACAAACAGCCACATGAACAACATACAAAAATGATAACTATGTAATGATGTATGTGTGAGATATTGAGAAAACAAGAAGAGAAATACCTTGAAATCTCTTTGAAATGCTTAAGATATAAGCGAGAAAGTGAGGCGAGCAAATGTTCTGTCTCAAGGCCAAGGGTTGCCTTTTATAGAGAGGAAATCAAATTTTTGGAGGAAAAATCAAAGTGGTCCCCCAAAATCTTAATGATGTAATGAGTTGATAAGTGGTTTGGGGACTTGTGCAAGTCAATCTACTTTTGCTTCTTCAACAAGCAAGCTTGACTCATGGATAGTGATGTGACTAATGTGATGAAATATCGTCATTCAAACCATGTCCGAATGTTGTCGGCTAAAACTCGACCTGAGATTAAAAATTTCCCAGTTTAGTGTCCCGTGATGTGAGTAACGGAGCAATCAGAATTCGATTTCGAGTTATGAAACTCAAACATCATCTTTTGGACCGAATTTAGGATGAATTTGGCCTAGAAAGAGGCCCAAAGATTGATAGTCTCAAGATACTATAAAAATGTACCAAAAATTAGGAAATCACTATACAAGACTAAAATTGAATTGAGTTTTATCCTAAATCAATATTGATTAATTTCTAAAATTAATCGCTTATCAATTAAATCATGGTGTTACAAAGGTGACATGCCAAGACCGGTAAAAGGGTTATTTGAGCAAAAAAATTGAATATTTATGGCTATTTATTCATACTTAATATGATTATTATTTATGTATTGTTAACTATGAAATTAATCATGTTTATTTAATTTTGCATTCATTATTTATCTTTAATAGAAATATTTATTATTATAGTTGTTATCGATTATATATTTATTTAAATATTTTAATTTATTATTATTTTTCATGTAAAATGATTTTTGTTAATTATTTGATTTATTGATAATGAATAAAAGTGATACGTGAGGGCAATTAAAGATGGTCCAAGGAAAAGAAGTGATGTCACAACATTTCACCTATTTACATTATAATTTAGTTCAAGTTATTAATCATATAAGTATGATAAAAACATTTTTCAACTTTTAAAAATTTAATTACTCTTTACTTTTTTTAAATATTTCCTAAAACACTAGTATGGTATTACACTAATTATAGTTTTATATTAATTTATTACTTTCATTATTATTGAATTATAAAGATTGATTATTATAAACATTAAACACTAGTATGGTATTACACTAATGTTACTTTAATATAACATTTTTAAAATAGAAAAAAATATAAAGGAATATAAAAGATTGATGGAGAAAAAACTTGTGAAGGCATTTGTCAAAAACTGATTGTTGAGTAGTAGAAACAAAATCTGCTGACATGTGCCATCATGTGATTGAGTATCATGGTTGTTGGCAATGCAAAAAAGGAAGCAAAGACTCAGGTTTACCTTATATTGATGGTAGATCTAGCATGAAAAATTAGAGGCATCCAGTTTACAACTACTCTAGCAACATCTAATGATTTTATTTTCAAATTTATAATTAATTTTGTGTTGCAATTATGTAAGTTTTATTTTCCCCCTACCATTTTTTGGTTTGGTTTCAAATCAAACTAAAATAAGTTTTTGATTTTAAAATGAGATATTACTAACAAATCACTACGTATTCTTATTATCTTAAAAAAATTTGTCTCCTTCACAAATCAATACTAATTTTATTGACGGTTAATTTCATGGTTCAATTTATGTATTATTAAATATTTATTTATTATCCATCATTATTTTGATTTGATTTAAGTCATTTTCAAATAATTTTTTTTAATTTTAAAACGATATAATGCTACTAAATAATAATGTATCTATCTAGACGGAACAATATCAATTATTTGTATGATCTTTTTTCCACATCAATTTTTTATATCTATCACACAAATTAAAATTTAATAGCCAACGTAATTTCTCTCTTTCCATCCCATTTATTTTTTCTCTTCTACTTTCTTTTCTTTTTATGTAGGTTGGAAAAATTGGATATTCACATTCCTCAAAGTCATTCCACCAATCATAATATAGTTTATTATGTCAAATATTTTTTATTAAATTATTTTTTAAAATAAAGGTTAATAGAAAATAAGCAACATTCCTTGTGCACTATCTTCCTCATGTAATCAAAATATAATTTGAATTAATAGGTTAATATTAACTAATTAATCAAATAAAAATAATTTTCAATTATTTCAAAGGGTTTTTATTAGATTCCTTATTTTTTATATAATTATTTATTATTTTTATAATATTTTTAATTTTATTTATGTAAAATGGAAGAAAGAAAAAGGATAGAAATAC
>NW_017727473.1:666014-666427 GCF_001865875.1 Lupinus angustifolius | reverse complement strand
TCCTCATCCTCATCCTAATCCACTTCCTCATCCTCATCCTATTCTAATCCTCATCCTATCCTCATCCTCGAACCCATTCTCATCCTCATCCTATCCTCATCCTCATCATATCCTCGTCCTTATTCTCGTCCTCATCCTATCCTCATGCTCATCCTTATCCTAACGTCATTCTCATTCTCGTCCTTATCTTATCCTCTTCCTCATCCTCATCCTATCCTCATCCTCATCATATCCTCGTCCTTATTCTCGTCCTCATCCTATCCACTTCCTCATCCTCATCCTATCCTGATTCTCATTCTCGTCCTCATCCTATCCACTTCCTCATCCTCATCCTATCCTCATTCTCATCCCCCTCTTATCCTCTTTGTCATCCTCATCCTCATCCTAATCCACTTCCTCGTCCTCATCCTCAT
>NW_017727473.1:665571-665914 GCF_001865875.1 Lupinus angustifolius | reverse complement strand
TCTTACTCATCCTCCTCATCATCCTATCCTCATTCTCATCCTCCTCCTATCCTCATCCTCATCCTCCTCCTCTCCTCATCCTCATCCTCTTCCACATTCTCATTCTCATCCTCATCCTATCCTCATCCTCATCTTATCCTATCCTCATCCCCGTCCTCATCATCATTCTTATCCTCATTCTATCTTCATCCTCTTCGTATCCTCATCCTCCTCCTACACTCCTCCTCGTTCTCATTCGCATCCTATACTCATCCTCATCCTTATCCTGATCCTCATACTCATCCTCATCCTCTTCCTCATCTTCATCCTCATCCTATGCTTATCCTATCCCCATCCTCATCCT
>NW_017727473.1:665111-665471 GCF_001865875.1 Lupinus angustifolius | reverse complement strand
TCTCGTCCTCATCCTCCTCCTCATCCTATCCTCATCCTCATTCTCGTCCTCATCCTCATCCTCATCCTATCCTCATTCTCATTCTCGTCCTCATCCTATCCTCTTCGTCATCCTCATCCTATCATCATTCTCATTCTCGTCCTCATCCTTTCATCTTCTTTATCCTCTTCCTCCTCCTCATCCTCATCTTCATCCTATCCTCATTACGATCCTCCTCCTATCCTCATCATCATCCTCATCCTCATCCTCATCCTCATCCTCATCTTAATCCACTTTCTCATCCTCATCCTATTCTCATCCTCGAACTCCTTCTCGTCCTCATCCTATCCTCGTCCTGATTCTCGTCCTCATCCTATCCTC
>NW_017727473.1:664532-665011 GCF_001865875.1 Lupinus angustifolius | reverse complement strand
CTCATCCTCATTCTCGTCCTCATCCTATCGTCATTCTCATTCTCTTCCTCATCCTTTCCTCTTCCTCATCCTCATCCTCCTCCTCATCCTCCTTTTCATCCTATCCTCATTCTCATCCTCCTCCTATCCTCATCGTCATCCTCATCCTCATCCTAATCCACTTCCTCATTCTCATCCTATTCTAATCATCATCCTATCCTCATCCTCGAACTCATTCTCGTCCTCATCCTATCCTCATCCTCATCCTATCTTCGTCCTGATTGTCGTCCTCATCCTATCCTCATCCTCATCCTTATCCTAACGTCATTCTCATTATCGTCCTCATCCTATCCACTTCCTCATCCTCATCCTATCCCCATTCTCATTCTCGTCCTCATCCTATGCACTTCCTCATCCTCATCCTCATCCTCGTCCTCATCCTTTCCTCTTCCTCATCCTCATCCTCCTCCTCATCCTCCTCTTCATCCTATCCTCATTCT
>NW_017727473.1:664078-664432 GCF_001865875.1 Lupinus angustifolius | reverse complement strand
AGAGAAAAAAAGACTCATGATCAAAAAGCAAAAAATGGCAAGAAAATTAAGGTGCTCAACCAAGCAGCTAAGCATGGACCAAGCCCCGCTGAGCTGACCTAGACACCAGCCTGACCTGGACACCAGCTTGACCTGGATCAAGCTGCTCAAGCAAGCAGGTGAGCGGACCTGCTTGGCCGCTCAACCTAGGACCAGCCTAGTCCTACCACGGTCATACCTCCACTTGATACGGTCAGACCTCCACTTGTCTAAGTAGTTCAAATACATAAGATGTTGAGAAATACTTTCATCGTTCAAAATGATCTTGTCTCCTCAAGAATTTGTTAATACTTAGTTTATATTTCTTGTTAATTG
>NW_017727473.1:662788-663978 GCF_001865875.1 Lupinus angustifolius | reverse complement strand
GAATTTATGCCACAAAACCGATATGGTATTCAAAGGTACTTAATAATTATGTAATAGGGTATTGCTTCGATACCATTATACTAGCGTTAGAATTTATTCTAACAAAGCCAAGATGAGGCAAAGAAGGAATAACTTATTCACATAATTATTAGAAGTAAGCTGTAACTGGAATATTCTTGAAACCATTACACCAGTGTGGGAATTTATTTCAACAAAGCCGAGATGGCGAACAATGAATAAAACCAAGTTCACTTACTTAATCAATTAAAAAGGAAAACACACCAAGGAAGAGGAATTCTGCTCTCAACAAGTTGGCACTACTGTCGAACGATTTGTTGAGAGGGGAAGGCCTACCCCTCATAAAATAATTGTGCATAAATTTATTCTTGCTTTTGTACAGAATGTTTAATTTGTACAAAAATGTAAATTATGTTTTCTTTACATACTAATCTCTTTTCTTTTGGAAATAGACAAAACGGTTCGTTTTTATCTCAATATTCAGAAATGGACCAACATGTTGATTTACAACAAGAAATTGAGTAATTCATCAAAGAATTTTAACTCAAGCTCAATTCAGTCCATCTAAACCTTCAAGATCTACCTAAACAAATAGAGCAAACCAATAGAGGAAGTTTTTGGTGTAATGATTGTGCAAACAACCAGAATGTCTATACCTTCCAATCAACTCACACTTATCATGACGAACTGGAGAAACTTCTCAACCAGTTCATGCAAACTACTATCAACCATCAGCAAAACACCAGTGATGTTGTCACTAAAATAGAAGAAGAAATCAACAACTTGACAAGAACTTATTTGGTCAAGTCAGAATGTTGTGAAAGTATTACAACTCGAAGTGGGAAGATAGTAGGTGGAGTTGGAAAACAAAACGAGAGATTAGAATAAAAAATGAAAATAAATAAGAAAAAGAAAATAAAAAAGAAGAAGAAAAAGAAGAGACTAGTGGGGTAAGAAAAGAAAAAAAACAACACCCACTAGTACAGAAAAGGATACCCTACTCGGTAGCTCCATTAAAAGCCAAGAAAGAAGAACAATTCGCATGATTCATGGAAATATTCAAAACTATGCAAATCAATATCCCATTTTTTGAGGCCTTGGAGAAAATGTCAATTTACTCCAAGTTCATGAAAGAACTGTTAGCCAAAAAATGGAGTTATCAGGAAAAGGAA
>NW_017727473.1:660505-662688 GCF_001865875.1 Lupinus angustifolius | reverse complement strand
ATAGATCCATTAAATATCCTGAAGGGGTTGCAGAGGATGTTTTGGTCAAAGTGGACAAATTCTTGATCCCGGTTGATTTTATTGTCATTGACATTACCGAAGATACGGAGATCCTACTCATACTAGGGAGACCCTTTATGAGGACATAAAAAATGGGGATTGACATGGAAAATGACAAATTAGTAGTCCGAGTTGCAAACGACGAAAATGAGTTTCACATTTTCCATGCAATGCATCATCCGAAGCATAAAGGGAAATATTTGCAATTAGATGTTGTTGAAGAAATTTGTGCAGAAAACCCTCAACTTACAAATGATAATATCTAACACAACTTACTATATTTAACATTTATAATATGTAGAATGTCTGTCAACTTGCTATTATATATAAAGAAAACTATAAATTATAATAATAACATTGTGGTAGATTGTTGTAAATAGATTTATTACTTATTAATGTATATTATAGGTAAAAATTAATATACATATTGTAAGAAAACTTTAAATTTATTATAATTACAGTATAGTAGATTATTTTAACAAGTTTTATAACTTCTTCATATATATTATTTTGTAAAATTACATGTTTTAATATATTATACTATATTAGGTAAGTTAGATAAACCTGAATGGGTTAGCTAACCTAATAAAATAAACTAATCATTTAAAAACAAAATTTTATTTAAAAGAAAATATGACATATTTTATTAGGTGTGGAATGGTGTTTCATTGAGATCTTTGAATGATAGAGAGATGGAGTAATAGATTAGAGAAAGAAGGGGGTAAAGTTATTTAAGAGAAAAAAAAAGTGATTTTTGCTCACTTGAGATTTCTTAAATAATCAATATTCACATCCTATATTCATTTTATCTATGTTCTTTTCTTATTCTATAATTTTATTCAATTCATTTTTCATTGAAGCGAATTGGTGAAATAGTAACTAATATTCTATAATTTTAGTCCTGATTAGTAATATAGCTAAATAATAAATTACAAATAATAATATCTTGGACATTTCCGTGGATAATAATCTAGTCAAATAAAATTACTTTTACCTAGTCAAAGCAATTTAATCATAATTCATCTATATCCATGAAAATTAATTCCAAAAATAAACATTTAGAACTAGTGTCATTTGCTTGTCAATTCAATTTTTTTGCTCTCTCATCTCACTTTCTTCTATGTGCTTCTCACTCTTTGATCTTTTATTAAATTAAATTCTTACATTGACCCATAATTTTAGTACCACATGCTCAAATGATGGAGACATCAATGGTAGGACATGTTGATGTGATTAAAAATGATATTTTTGGTATTTCTAGGATGTTGACTCTCTAGATGCTCAAAAAAACATAAATTCTATAAGGAATATAAAACGTGCGAAGCATACTCTATCACTATATATACCATAATCTAAGACTCTCGTCCCCTTAAATAATGTGACGCAAGTATCACACTCAAACCCTAGTGGTGTGTCATCTCATCCTACATTATAGGTAGATCACATTCACACAATGGGATCCCAACCCCAAGGGTGACCGCCAACAAAATAAAAACCATGTAAAAATATCTTTGCCCTATAATGACAAAAAATCACTTTCTAAAAAAATGAATATTAATCTTGATGAGGAATATAGCCACCACAAACATGTCTTCATGATCATATTCATAAATACATTCATTCAAAAAAATTACATCATTCAAACATTTATTCACCCATGCATACATACTTTCATTCAAAAAGAGGATATCATTCATATCTTCATCTAACTAAAAGCATATTTCATGCATTCATCTATTTAATCATTCATGCATGCATTCATAAATTTTTTGTTAATCCATCAAACAATATATTTGATAGATTATCATATCATGCATTCTCAACTTAGCATTAAACATATTAAAGGTTCATTTGATGTACAAATCATCATATTTAAACACATTCAAACACGAACATTAAATTTTCTAGCATTAAAACCAAAAAATAATTATTCTAAACTTGTCCAAGGCTATTGTATTTCAAGTAAAAAATAAGTGGAAAAATCAAAACTTTGTACAGAAGATCTTTGCTCCTGACCTTGGCATGGTTATGATGAAGACACAAACATCACCAAAAAGAAGAAAAGGAAGAATACTTATGAAGACAAAGAAGAATAAAGCTTCAAGAAGATTAGATTAAGTCTC
>NW_017727473.1:659924-660405 GCF_001865875.1 Lupinus angustifolius | reverse complement strand
TTAGATCACTCACCAGAATATGGCAACCAAAGGTAACTGCAATTTCTGAAAAGAAAAGTTTATCCAAAATGTCTTTGGCTGCTTTGTTTGGTAAATTGCAGGAACACGAACTAGAACTTAGCCAACTTGATCAACACGAGGAGCAAGAAAAGAAGAATAAATATATTTCTCTAAAAGCAAAAGTTGATAGATATGGAACAAAGGCGCAACAACAGGTCAAACAAGGAAATTCAGCAAAAGCAATGATGTCTCCACCTCAAGTCAAAACTTTACATGTTTTGAATGTGGCAAACCCGGTCACATGAAGATGGATTGTCCAAACTTGAAGAAGGGTTCCTTCAAGGGAAAGAATGATGTAAAGACTGGACGAAGATCATACATTGCTAGGGATGACAATGATACAAGTTCTGCATCTGAAACAGAAAATGAAGAACAAGCACATGTATCACTTATGGCATCTCATCATTCTGATGATGAAGAG
>NW_017727473.1:659524-659824 GCF_001865875.1 Lupinus angustifolius | reverse complement strand
AATCTCAGAATCAACAAATCTGATATGAACTTAGTGTGCCTATTAGGATTTTTCTGGTTGTATTTTTTAAATCTCGAACAAATTTCTACTTGTTTGTTGATTGTTCTTATGTTCTTGCTGCTGGACAAGTTTATTTTTCGATGTTTTATGCTTTATCTTGATTGAAACATCTTAACTATGCACTACATTAATCTATTGTGCTATACATCATGTATGCTATATATCTTTGTGCTGGACTCTTGGCTTTTCTACTTTTTGATGAAGTCAAAAGGGGGAGAAAAGTTGGGAGAGTGTATTTTC
>NW_017727473.1:659102-659424 GCF_001865875.1 Lupinus angustifolius | reverse complement strand
AAAGAAGAAAAGGAAGGATACTTATGAAGAAAAAGAAGAATAAAGCTTCAAGAAGATTAGATTAAGTCTCTATAGGTACTTCTATCCTAAAACTCTTACTTATGCAAAGTAGTAATGCTCAAACTATTTTTAAAATAATAATGAAACACTTTGTAAATACTTAAAACAATTTTTTGAAAAGATTTGTAACGGGTTACTTCATTCAAGTAACAAGTTACGTGTGAGAGAAAAAGAGTTAACCAACTTAAAACTGCGCAAAGTAATCCATTACTGCATTGGAGTAACAAATTACCAGTTTTAAAAAAGTTGAGTAACCGATTAC
>NW_017727473.1:658782-659002 GCF_001865875.1 Lupinus angustifolius | reverse complement strand
AGAATGAGGATGAGGATGAGGTCAGGATGAGGATGAGGATGAGGATGAGGATGAGAATAGGAGGAGGAGGAGGAGAATAAGGAGGAGGATGCGGAGGAGTAAGAGGATGAGGATGAGGACGAGGATAGGATGAGGACGAGAATGCAGATAGGTTGAGGACGGGAATGAGGATGAGGATAGGATGAGGATGAGGATAGGATGAGGATGAGGATGAGGATGA
>NW_017727473.1:657608-658682 GCF_001865875.1 Lupinus angustifolius | reverse complement strand
TTATTTATTATTTTTATAATATTTTTAATTTTATTTATGTAAAATGGAAGAAAGAAAAAGGATAGAATTACAATAATATTGATAACCATTTATTAATTAGTATATTATCCATAATGTACTATTTTCAACTATAAAAGTTCACACTTTGGTCAAATAGAAGTTAAAAAGCCACACTTTGGTTGAATAGAAGACTTTACCAATGAAACTTTAATCAACAACTCGATTTTCTCTGTTTTCTGTTTATTTGTTTCTCTTTTTTTTATAAATTTTATATGGATTGAACAAAAATGGTATATACACTTCTAACACACGCTCCTTTAACCATAATATAATTTATATTGAAAATATGTTTTATTAAATTATTTTATAAAATATAAGTTACTAGAAGAGAAACAACATTCATTATGAAGCATAATCCCCATTTTGATAGACGGAAGAAGCAATACTAACTCTTGTTATCATATCTCTATTAGAAGAGAAAAAGAAAATATAAACACTAGTTACGACCATCCTCTTAGTCTTTCAAAATATCACATATTTAAAATATCATTTCAATTATTTAGTTATTGCTATTGGCTAATTAATAAAAATGAAGTTATTTATATTATTCTAAAGGATGTCTATTTATTAAAATATTTTTTAATATAATTATTTATTATCATTACTATATTTTTAATTTATGATAAATAATTAATTTAAAAGTAAATAAATATGAATAGTTTCTTAATTAAATTTAAAATTACAAAAACAATGGAAATAATAATCACAATAAGAATAAAGAAAAGATCATAAATTTTGAAATAATATTTATCATTAACTAAAATATTTATTATTGTTGTTGTTACAAATTATTTATATTATTTTAAATGATTGCATCTAATACAATATTTTTAATATAATTATTTATTATTATTACTAGATTATTAATTTTATGTAAGAAAATTTGAATAAAGAAATAGGGTAGCAATACAACAATGTGGACCACTATTTTTTAATGAGTAAACTTTCCATAATGTACTATTTTCAACTATAAAAGTTGACATTTTGGTTGAATACAAGATAAAAGTTCATACT
>NW_017727473.1:656504-657508 GCF_001865875.1 Lupinus angustifolius | reverse complement strand
TGTTTCACAAATTGTTTTAATTTAAAAACATAGCGTTATGAGGACTTATTGGTACTTTCTTACTAATTGATATACTTCACCTATAAAGATAATTGTGTGCGATTCAATTATTTGAATATTCAATTTTTAAAAATAAGACTGAACAATTATTCAATGAAACATATTCAACTACAAATGACAATATCTAACACAACTTACTATATTTAACATTTATAATATGTAGAGTGTTTGTCAACTTGCTATTATATATAAAGAAAGCTATAAATTATAATAATAATAACATTGTGGTAGATTGTTTTACAAATTAATGTATATTGTAGGTACAAATTAATATACATATTGTAAGAAAATTTTAAATTTATTCCAATTACAGTATAGTAGATTATTTTCACAAGTTTTATAACTTCTTAATATATGTTATTTTTTAAAATTACATGTTTTAATATATAATACTATATTAGGTAAGTTAGATAAACCTGAAAGGGGTTAGCTACCCTAAAAAATATACTAATCTTTTAAAAACAAAATTTGAATTAAAATAAAATATTACATATTTTATTAGGTGTAGAATGGTGTTTCATTGAGATCTCTAAAGGATAGAGAGATGGAGTAACAGATCAGAGAAAGAAGGGGGTAAAGTTATTTAAGAGAAAGAAAAAAGTGATTTTTGCTCACTTGAGATTTGTTAAATAATCAGTATTCACACCCTATATTCATTTTATCTGTGTTCTTTTTTTATTCTATAATTTTATTCCACTCAATTTTTCATTTAAGCAAATTGGTAAAATATTAATTAATATTCTATAATTTTAGTCCTGATTAGTGATATAACTATATAATAAATTACTAATAATAATATCTTGGACATTTCTGTGGATAATAATCTAGCCAAATAAAATTACTTTTACTTAGTCAAAGCAATTTAATCATAATTCATCTATATCCATGAAAATTAATTCCATCAACATTCATCCAAAAATTAAAATTGAAGGAAGTAAGTGTAT
>NW_017727473.1:653897-656404 GCF_001865875.1 Lupinus angustifolius | reverse complement strand
ATTCATTTTCTCTTGGGAGGACTAGCGCCTTGATATTAGGCTTTCACCTACAAAACCATAAAATTCATTTGATATTTTAATGACATATTACAAATATATTAAAATAGAGTAAAGAAGAAAGGTTGGTATGGGAACACATATTTTTTTAGCCTTATATCCTTTTCTTTGAAACTCTTAGCTAGACCACGATACAAGTTTTAAAAGACTTTCTTGCATATTGATTTGAGTATGATGCAAACCATGGTAGAAATGCTGACTCCACTAAACTTGTAAAATTTTGATATGATACGTCAACTTTAATGCATTGACTAAAATCCTTCTCTTCATAATTATCATCGTTGCCACATCAAAATTCAGAGCCCAAACGACATTAAATTCTACCATTTATAGCCCAAACACTTGTCAAATATGAACAATCTTTCTTTTTAGTATTTCATTTTAAAGAGTTGTACATGAAATAAGGAGCACTAAAGCAAAGGAAATGTTGAAACCTCACATTCTAGGGCAGTTTTTTAGATGATTCCTAATTTGATGCCCTCCAGATTAAGCTTACCAGGACAATATGAACAGAGGATGACTCCTAGTATCTCACACTTGGACAATTTTTTGGCCAATTCCAATTTCAAAGTGGAAATTTTGAAAAATCTAAAAATTGGTACAATGTTGGTGTAACACCGTGTTTTTCCGAGCATGTTTAATTTAGTAATTAGTTGTTAATGAATTAATTACAGAAATTAGTCAGCAATGTATTGGGATAAACCTCAGTTGAGTTTTAGTCTTGTATTATCATATTCTTGCTTGCCCTATATTTTCAAGATTTTTGGAGAATAAAAGTTTCCGAGACAATTTCGGGACGTTTTATTGTGTTTTCGCCAAGTTTTTGAATTCTGTAACTCGAAATAAAATTACTATTTCGCCGTTGGCTTCGGAATATTATTTCTGGAAAAAATAGAAACCAAGTTTCCATAAGAAAATCATGATCTCTTAGTATGTTATTCATGGAGTTGGGTTTATGTTTGTTTTATTTAAGTCATGACTAAAGGGGGTGATAATGAAATCATATGAACCTTTGTGTAGGTTTTGACTTATGTAAAAAATAAAATTTCTTCCTTGTTATTATATGGAAAACCTATATCTTTGGACAAGGTTAGATGAGTTTATTTGCTTTAGAAATATTGGAAATTATTGTTAGTATTTGAATATGTTTAAAGGTGATGATTTGAACATCAGAGGAACCTTTATTGTGTTTAAGAAAAGTTTATGTCTATTCTTTAAGGGTTTGCTATATCCATAAGGACTTGCTAACTCAACCTTTCAAAATCAAATATAATTTCACACAATATTTAGCCTCAAACGCACTGAGAACTAATTTTTTAGTTTACTTAGCAACTCAAGAAATAAAGTCTAAACCTTAAATACAAGATTAATGATTATGACACACATGCATACTTCTATGTCAAGTGACTACGTGCATATATGAGTTCAGATTAATGCATGCCCTTAATTGTGTTAATCGCCAATGTCTTGGTATATGCTAACATTTTACAAAGTTAGCTCTATGTCTAGCAACTAAACCAGGAAAATTATAATATATGAATCATATAGCATGCCTCTATGTCTAGTAACACATACCATTAAGTTTGAGAGTTTTCATTGCAAATGTGAATCTATATCTAGAAAACATATGAGCAAAGATATTCAATGTGACAATTAACATACAACTACGTCTAATTGTATGCATAAAGGATTCATTATTTGTTTTGGACTATCGAGCCAGGTTTTCACATCAAGGTTCCTTTCAGAACTCGGACTAAGCATTTCGTCAAACACAAAGTCATTAAAAGTGTAGAGACAAAAGTCACTAAACTTACTTTTATTTCTTTCTAACTTAAATACAAAGTTGAAGCACAAAATGAAGTGTCCTTTTAGGCAGTGACATTAGCGGATAAGTATAGCACAACATTTATATTGGCAAAGTATTAGCATACCACCTTTTCATTGTCATGCAAGATTAGTAATTCATTGACACATAAAAAAAAGCACAACCATATGTAATTGCTACAAACTTCTTAATAATCATTGATACTTTAATATTCTCCATGAATGATTACTTTTATTTAGCCATGAGAGAGTCATGTGTTCTACTAGGCTAATTAGTATATTTTGGATTAGGCTTTCGAACTCTTGTGGACCTCCGTGATTGTCTGGGGGATTTCTTCCTTCAAATCTCTATATGGTTTGATCTATCTTCTTCTAGAGACCTGATGTGTATTACATATTGCCAAGGACTTTTTCCCTTACGTGCTGAACTAGGAATGAATCTATTAGGTGGTGGTTCAACACCAACCACTTTTTCTGAGGATTGTACTTATTTGAGTATCAATTGTTCATCCATTTGTTTTTACTTATTTTCTTCAATCTCCTTCATATCTGGTTGCAACATTACCTGGGAGACCATAATGATTTTGCTTCATCAAACACCACATTGTGAGAAACATAGCAACATT
>NW_017727473.1:653174-653797 GCF_001865875.1 Lupinus angustifolius | reverse complement strand
AGCCACCACAAACATCTCTTCATGATCATATTCATAAATACATTCATTCAAAAAAATTACATCATTTAAACATTTATTCATCCATGCTTACATACTTTCATTGAAAAAGAGGATATCATTCATATTTTCATCTAACTAAAAAGCATATTTCATACATTCATCTATTTATTCATTCACGCATGCATTCATAAATTTTTTGATAATCCATCAAACAATTTATTTCATAGATTATCATATCATGCATTCTAATATGTCATCTCATCATTGCATTTTATACATTATCATAGATTATTTAAAAATAAAAAATGAATAAATTCATGCATCTTCATAAACATTTAAAAAGGTAATAAAAAGTAACATGCACATTTTGGAAGTAGAGTGTGCTCCAGATTGGTATTTCTTCTATCATTTATATTATAGGTTGCATTTTAATCCATATAAAAAATGTTTTTTTATTTCATGCATAAATAAATAAAAATCATTTGCTCATCATTGCATTGCTAAAGACACTCATGAGTTGAATGTTGATTTTCACAACACTAATTTTAGACTTGATTGAAGCATATCCTGGTTGACATTGAAGTTATCTAGGAAATTAGAAATAATCCCAACACGACACAACG
>NW_017727473.1:650972-653074 GCF_001865875.1 Lupinus angustifolius | reverse complement strand
ACTCAATCTAGCTACAGTTTTTCCCCACTTTAGCCACGGTTTCAACCGTGGCTAACAGAAAGTTTTATTGTAGTGTATGTGCTTCTCACTCTTTGATCTTTTATTAAATTAAATTCTTATATTGACCCATAATTTTAGTACCACATTGTGAAATGATGGTGACATCAATGGTAGGACATGTGGATGTGATTAATATGAAAAAATAATCTTAAATACAATTACGAATTTTACAAGTTGAAATTTTAATGTCACATGCTCGTAAAATGTTGCAAAAAATGACTTCTTTGAAAAAAAATTAAAAAATCACATTTTAATAAAGTGTTTACTAAAATAAATTAAAAATTGTATTTCTAGGATGTTGACTCTCTAGATGCTCAAAAAAACATAAATGCTATAAGGAATATAAAATGTGGGAAGCATACTCTATCACTATAATACCATAATCTAAGACTCTGGTCCCCTTAAATAATGTGACGCAAGTATCACACTCAAACCCTAGTGGTGTGTCATCTCATCCTACATTATAGGTACATCACATTCACACAATGGGATCCCAACCCCAAGGGTCACCACCAACAAAATAAAAACCATGTAAAACATATCTTTGCCCTATAATGACAAAAAATCACTTTCTAAAAAAATGAATATTAATCTTGATGAGGAATATAGCCACCACAAACATGTCTTCATGATCATATTCATAAATACATTCATTCAAAAAAATTACATCATTCAAACATTTATTCATCCATGCATACATACTTTCATTCAAAAAGAGGATATCATTCATATCTTCATCTAACTAAAAGCATATTTCATGCATTCATCTATTTATTCATTCATGCATGCATTCATAAATTTTTTGATAATCCATCAAACAATTTATTTCATAGATTATCATATCATGCATTCTCAACTTAGCATTAAACACATTAAAGGTTCATTTGATGTACAAATCATCATATTTAAACACATTCAAACACCAACATTAAATTTTCTAGCTTTAAAACCGAAAAATAATTATTCTAAACTTGTCCAAGGCTATGGCATTTCAAGTAAAAAATAAGTGGAAAAATCAAAACTTTGTAAAGAAGAACTTTTCTCCTGACCTTGGCACGATTTTGATGAAGACACAAACATCACCAATAAGAAGAAAAGGAAGAATACTTATGAAGACAAAGAAGAATAAAGCTTCAAGAAGATTAGATTAAGTCTCTATAGGTACTTCTATCCTAAAACTCTTACTTATGCCAAGTAGTAATGCTCAAACTATTTTTAAAATAATAATGAAACACTTTGAAAATACTTAAAACAATTTTTTGAAAAGTTGTGTAATGGGTTACTTCATTCAAGTAACAAGTTACATGTGAGAGAAAAAAAGTTATCCAACTTAAAACTGCTCAAAGTAATCCATTACTGCATTTGAGTAACAAATTACCAGTTTTACAAAAGTTGAGTAACCGATTACCCAAATGGTGTAATCGATTACTGAATTTAAAAATTAAGTGGACACTATGTTTGCGTAATCGATTACCCAATGACAATAATTGATTACTGAGGACTTTTGAATGAGATTTCAGATTTCAAAACGAAATGGTTTCACTCGAAACAAAATCTCTTCACTCCCAACAACTCCTACACTTTCAGAAAGACACCTTGAGTGTTTGGAAAGCCTATATAAAGACTCTAACTCTCACAACATAAAACACAACTTTCATACAACTCTCATAAATTCTCTCACTGTTTTTCTGCACTTTTACACTGAGCTCTTAAACTTTCAATACAGAATTTATTCTGAGTAATTGCTTCAAAAGTTTTCACAAATATATTGAGAATTATTACTAAGCATATAAAGAGAGTTGATTGGATTACAAATGATATAATATTTCATACTTGTAAAGGCAATCTAAAGCCAGTATTGTAATTCTTCATTCATTGCAAACAATCTTTCTTTCACAGGGTGTGAATAGAAAGGGGATGGAGTTACTTGGAAAAGTGTTCTCTAAGGTATAAATATTAGTGAGTGTGTAAGGTACAGAGAGATCTCGGAGTGAGATATTGTAATTACAACTCTTAATATTTAGTGGAAAATCTCTTGTGCT
>NW_017727473.1:649083-650872 GCF_001865875.1 Lupinus angustifolius | reverse complement strand
AGTATAAAATACTTGTGTACTCTCCTTTCCCTTTCCTCTTTACTTTATACTTGTCTATTTTCTGCAATATTATCCGCTGCACATTAACTCTTACATTTTGCAGAAAAAGTTACTATAATTTTAAGTCATCTAATTGACCCCCCCTCTTAGTTGCAATCATCTTCTTACAATTGGTATCAGAGCTATATTTGAGTAAGATACTCTCAAAATCCGATCCGACATCAAGATGGCCTCAAGATCATTCCTAGGAGAATGGTCCAACATCAACCGCCCTCCAAGCTTTGTTGGAGAATGTTATGATTTATGGAAAATTAGAATGAGGATCTTCATTGAGTCTCAAGACTTAGATATATGGAACGCAATTGAAGAAGGACCATACATACCCTTCACTGTCATCAACAGTATAAGGGAAACAAATCCATAATCATCACGGAACGATGAAGACAAAAAGAAGGTACAATATAATTTAAAGGCAAAGAACATTCTCACCTCCGCTCTTGGTATTGATGAATTCTTTAGAGTATCAAATTGTAAATCTGCAAAAGAAATGTGGGATACTCTAGAAACCACACATGGAGGAACAGAGGAAGTAAAAAGATCAAGACTCAACATTCTTTCTCAGGAATACGAAATGTTTCACATGAAGCCTGGAGAGAAGATTCTTGACTTCTATCAAATAGTGACTTGAATTTAAAAGTTATTAGATCACTCACCAGAATATGGCAACCAAAGGTAACTGCAATTTCTGAAAAGAAAAGTTTATCTAAAATGTCTTTGGCTGCTTTGTTTGGTAAATTGCAGGAACACGAACTAGAACTTAGCCAACTTGATCAACACGAGGAGCAAGAAAAGAAGAATAAAAATATTTCTCTAAAAGCAAAAGTTGATAGATATGGAACAAAGGCGCAAAAACAGGTCAAACAAGGAAATTCAGCAAAAGCAATGATGTCTCCACCTCAAGTCAAAACTTTACATGTTTTGAATGTGGCAAACCCGGTCACATGAAGATGGATTGTCCAAACTTGAAGAAGGGTTCCTTCAAGGGAAAGAATGATGTAAAGACTGGACGAAGATCATACATTGCTTGGGAAGACAATGATACAAGTTCTGCATCCGAAACAGAAAATGAAGAACAAGCACATCTATCACTTATGGCATCTCATCATTCTGATGATGAAGAGGTAAATGACTCTAATATGTTTTCTTCTTCCGAACTTCAATACGCATTTAGTGATTTACATGATGAATATGTTAATTTGTCAAAAATGTTTCTAAAGCAAAAATCTGAAATAGATGCATTTAGAAACAAACCTTCTTCATCCTCTTGTCAAAACTGCGTAACTCTTGAAAAGGAAGTATTAACATTAAGTCTCGAACTAAATAAACTAAACAAAAGTGGTAAAAGCTTAGAAAAGATTATCAATAATCAAAGACACTCAACAGACTCGAACTAAATAAACTAAACAAAAGTGGTAAAAGCTTAGAAAAGATTATCAATAATCAAAGGCACTCAACAGACCGAAGAGGTCTTGGCTATTCAAAAAGCCATGGTTTCAAGAAACCAAGTGTCCAAAAGAAAATAAAGTTTCAAAAGGAAAGTTTTCATACATTTGAAAAATCTAGAACGCACTTTCATCAACCCTTATGTACATATTCTAAAATTTATGGGCATACACCAAACACATGCATGATTAGAAAATGTGGTGTACCCCTAGGAAAATTTAAATGGGTCAAGAAAGGTATTAACTATCTAGGATCCAAAGAATATTGGATACCTAACAAAACTTAA
>NW_017727473.1:647765-648983 GCF_001865875.1 Lupinus angustifolius | reverse complement strand
GTTTAGTAGCAAATGATAATCATGATGCATGGTTTTGGCATAGAAGAATTGCTCACATCCACATGGAACATTTAAATAAACTTATTAAGAAAGGTTTAGTTGTCGGTTTACCCAAAATGAAGTCTGTTAAAAACAAACTATGTAGTGCTTGTCAAATGGGTAAACAAACAAAAACTTCTTTCAAACCAAAGCACATGGTTTCTTCTGATAGACCATTGCAACTACTTCATATGGATTTATTTGGTCCCTCAAGGACAAAAAGTTTTGGTGGAAATTACTATGCTCTTGTTATAGTAGACGATTTCTCTAGATATACCTGGACTCTCTTCTTAGTACAAAAGAATGAGGCATTTGAAGCCTTTAGCATTTACGCTAAAAGAGTTCCAAATGAAAAATCTCTAAAAATCGCTGCTATACGAAGTGATCATGGGGAGAATTTCAAAACTTCTCTTTTGAGGAATTCTGTGATGATCTTGGGATCAACCACAATTTTTCTGCTCCTATAACACCTCAACAAAATGGTGTTGTAGAGAGAAAGAATCGGTCCTTACAAGAACTGGCTCGAACAATGTTAAATGAAACTAACCTCCCAAAATACTTTTTGGGCTGTTGCAGTTAGCACTGCTTGTTATGTTTCGAGTCGAGTTCTTATAAGACCTATTCATAAGAAAACCCCCTATGAACTCTTCAAAGGTAGAAAACCTAACATTTCTCATCTACGCGTTTTTGGTTGTAAATGTTTTGTCCTGAACAATGGTAAGGATAACTTGGGCAAGTTTGATGCAAAAGCTGATGAAGGAATTTTCCTTATCTATTCTCTCACGAGTAAAGCATATAGAGTCTTTAATAAAAGAACTCTAGCCATGGAAGAATCTGTTCATGTAACTTTTGATGAAACCAATCATGTTCTAAAAGATATGATATCATGTGATGAAGACGACTTGCCAAGTTCCTCTGCCAGAGAAAATTCTATTGTTGGTGTTACAACTGAACCTGAAGAATTGAGAAAAGATAATAATCTATCTTCTCAAGTAGAGCATACTCACTCAGATCTACCAAAAGGATGGAGAACTCATCGAAATCATCCTATCGACAACATCATCAGTGACATAAATAAAGGTATAACCACTCGTAGAATGCTTGATGCTTGTCTAAACATGGCCTTCGTCTCTCAGATAGAACCCTCCAAGATTGATGATGCAATCGAGGATGAACACT
>NW_017727473.1:646237-647665 GCF_001865875.1 Lupinus angustifolius | reverse complement strand
AAATATCAAAGTATCGAGGTATGATCGGATCTCTTCTATATTTAACTGCGAGTAGACCTGATATTATGTTTAGTGTATGTATGTGTGCACGTTATCAGTCTAAACCAAAAGAATCACATTTAGTTGTGGTTAAGAGGATTATGAAATATTTAAGAGGTACAACTGAAGTTGGACTGTGGTATCCAAAAGGAAGTTATGTGAACTGGTTGGATATTCAGATTCAGATTTTGCCGGATGTAAATCCGAAAGGAAAAGTACAAGTGGTGCTTGTCACATTTTAGGCAATGCTTTAGTTTCTTGGTCTTGCAAGAAACAAGCATGTGTTGCGCTAAGCACTGCTGAGACTGAATGTATAGCAGCAGGTAGTTGTTGTGCCCAAGTGTTGTGGCTTAAGCAACAATTACGAGATTATGGCCTAGACTTAGGCTGCACTCCACTGAAATGTGATAATACTAGTTCTATAAACCTTACAAAGAATCCCATTATGCATTCCAGAACCAAACACAGAGATATAAGGCATCGCTTCCTAAGGGACCATGTTCAGAAGAAAGGTGTATATATAGAATTTGTTGATACTCAAAACCAACTTGCAGACATTTTCACTAAACCTTTGGCAAAAGAACCTTTTTACAAAATTAGACTTGAATTAGGCATTCTTGATGAAGCTTACATGTCTTAATGTCTTAAAACATGCTTATATGAATATATGTTTGCTTCATTATTATCTTCTCATGCCTACTTGTTCTTAAATATATTTATTTGTGTTCAAAAATTTAAATTTTTAGGTTAAAAATCATTTTTATAGCTTAAATTTTGCCTAAAAATAAGTTGTTATGGGGTACGTAATCGATTACACTGGAGAGTAACCGATTGTAGGGTGAGACAGTGTGTTTCAGTAACCGATTACCCAAAGTGAGTAATCGATTAAAAATTTGTTTTTGAGTAACTGATTACTCAAAGAGGGTAATCGATTACTCTGTGCTGTTATATATGAAATTTCTGCAACATTTTTCAACTCATCTTCCTCACTCAACTCGTGCATACCCCTCTCTCACTCTAAAATCTTCATTTCTAAACCATCTTGGGTGATCTTTGTGTCCATTCATATCACATTCTTGATTCTAAACACATCTAACCAACCATTTTCGTTATTAGTGGCTCAAATCAAAAAACCCCAAATTCCCAAAAATAAAAAACCTACAATTTCAAAATCCCAAATTCATGGCTTGCTCTTCTAAATCAAAGAAACAACGCTCCAATACCACTCAAAGGAGTCAAGGAACAACTGCTTTGGAATGCAACCCTCTGGACTTAACAAGGCTTCTTGCTAATGATGAGCAACGCAAGATATTTGAGGAACACTTTCATGGTCGCGCCATTTTTACTCCTAAATATGGCAATATTGATAATTTTGAGTTTGAAGATTTT
>NW_017727473.1:641331-646137 GCF_001865875.1 Lupinus angustifolius | reverse complement strand
CAGGTTTTGGCCTTGTACGTGAATGTGATAATTATGATCGAAAACATTTTTATCACTCGTTATGTCGACTTTCGAAAAGGGAAATAGAAATGCGTAAGCAACAAGGCTTTGGAGAGACTGTCAAATACCGAGATATCCTATCTGCTGGATATCTCAAACTAGAGGAACGTTTGATTCATTATTTCTTGAGTTATGTCATTATACCAAAATTTTCAAATCATTCTCAAATAAGTGACATAGAACTCCAATTGATGTATGCCATAAAGTTTAATATCAAAATCAAATGGACTCTCATGATAATGAGACAAATGTGGAACGTTAGAGGTACTCAAAGCCCTTTGCCATATGCTATCTTTATAACCAAAATTCTTCATCATTTTGGAGTTTCTATGACTGGTGAAACAAAGACGACTCTGAATCTTCGAGAAAGCCACATTGATGTAGATGTGATCCACAAAATGAGCTTTACCAAATACCTTAGAACCCGCACTTATACTCATAGAATCGACAAGCCGACTACTGATGCTGAACCATCTGAACCTGAAGCACCTAATCCTTTTGAACCACAACCATCTGAGTTTCATGCTCAATCGTCCTCATCTGCTGCCATGCCCTCAAACCAAATGATTATGGATGAGTTAGTTTCTCTCCGAGGCTACATCACTAACCGTATGGATGCTCTCGACTCTCAGAATCAACAAATCTGATATGAACTTCATTGCCTCTCCTCTAACTTCATTGCCTCTCCTCTAGGATGGACAACATGGATATAGATGAAGACAACTCGGAGCCTGAATCTTAGTATGCCTATTAGGATTTTTCTGGTTGTATTTTTCTACATGTTTGTTGATTGTTCTTATGTTCTTGCTGCTGGACAAGTTTATTTTTTGATGTTTTATGCTTTATCTTGATTGAAACATCTTAACTATGCACTACATTAATCTATTGTGCTATACATCATGTATGCTATATATCTTTGTGCTGGACTCTTGGCTTTTCTACTTTTTGATGAAGTCAAAAGGGGGAGAAAAGTTGGGAGAGTGTATTTTCTGTCAAAATTTATTCCAAACACTTAACTCCAAAAGAAAGGGGGAGCATACAAGATAAGGGGAGCATACTCAAGACAAGTCAAGATATATCACAAAGTATGCTACTCTCAGAATATTCAGAAAACTACACTGTCAAGAAGATATTTGTTTCTCATCATCAAAAAGGGGAGATTGTGAAGGAGATCATTGCTCCTGACCTTGGCACGGTTTTGATGAAGACATGAACATCACCAAAAAGAAGAAAAGGAAGAATACTTATGAAGCAAAAAAAGAATAAAGCTTCAAGAAGATTAGATTAAGTCTCTATAGGTATTTCTATCCTAAAACTCTTACTTATGCAAAGTAGTAATGCTCAAAACTATTTTTAAAGAATAATGAAACACTTTGAAAATACTTAAAACAATTTTTGAAAAGATGTGTAACGGGTTACTTAATTCAAGTAACAAGTTACATGTGAGAGAAAAAGAGTTATCCAACTTAAAACTGCTCAGAGTAATCCATTACTGCATTTGAGTAACAAATTACCAGTTTTACAAAAGTTGAGTAACCGATTACCCAAATGGTGTAATCGATTACCGATTACTCAAATTCAAATTTAAAAATTAAGTGGACAGTATGTTTGGGTAATCGATTACCCAATGACAGTAATCGATTACTGAGGACTGTTGAATGAGATTTCAGATTTCAAAACGAAATGATTTCACTCCAAACAAAATCTCTTCACTCCAAACAACTCCTACACTTTCATAAATGCACCTTTACTCCAAAATCTCTTCACTCCAAAAAATTAATTGATGAGTTCCAATTCATTTGTTATATCCAATATATCTATTTGGTTGGATATTTAATCTATCGAAAAATAAACATTTTGAACTAGTGTCCTTTGTTTTTCAATTAATTTTTTTTGCTATCTCATCTTACACTTTCTTCTATGTGCTTCTCACTCTTTGATCTTTTATTAAATTAAATTCTTATATTGACCCATATGTTTAGTACCACATGTTGAAATGATGGTGACATCAATGGTAGGACATGTGGATGTGATTAATATTAAAAAATAATCTTAAATACAATTACGAATTTTACAAGTAGAAATTTTAATGTCACATGCTCATAAAATGTTGCAAAAAATGACTTCTTTTAAAAAAAATTAAAAAATCACATTTAAAAAAAGTGTTTATGAAAAAAAATTAAAAATGGTATTTCTTGGATTTTGACTGTCAAGAGGCTCAAAAAATCTTTAATGGTATAAGGAATATAAAACGTGGGAAGCATACTCTATCACTATATATACCACAATCTAAGACTCTCGTCCCCTTGAATAACGTGACGCAAGTATCACACTCAAACCCTAGTGGTGTGTCATCTCATCCTACATTATAGGTACATCACATTCCCACAATGAGATCCCAACCCCAAGGGTCACCGCCAACAAAATAAAAACCATGTTCAACATATCTTTGCCCTACAATGACAAAAATTCATTTTCTAAAAATAATGAATATTAATATTGATGATGATTAAGTTAATTCAAATAGGGACCACCATCCTAAAGAGAGACACAACTATATAGCCACCACAAACATCTCTTCATGATCATATTCATAAATACATCCATTCAAAAAAATTACATCATTTAAACATTTTACATCATTTAAACATTTATTCATCCATGCTTACATACTTTCAGTGAAAAAGAGGATATCATTCATATTTTCATCTAACTAAAAAGCATATTTCATACATTCATCTATTTATTCATTCACGCATGCATTCATAAATTTTTTGATAATCCATCAAACAATTTATTTCATAGATTATCATATCATGCATTCTAATATGTCATCTCATCATTGCATTTTATACATTATCATAGATTATTTAAAAATAAAAAATGAATAAATTCATGCATCTTCATAAACATTTAAAAAGGTAATAAAAAGTAACATGCACATTTTGGAAGTAGAGTGTGCTCCGGCCTTACATGGTTTAAAACCTCGGTAAATGTTCATTTGATGTACAAATCATCACCTTTAAACATATTCCAACGCCAAAATTACATTTTCTATCAATAAATAGAAAAATAAACTACTCTACCCTTGTTCAAGGCTATGATTTTTCAAGCCACAAACAAGTGGAAAAATCCAAGCTTTACATGTTTTAACAACTCTTTAAAGGTTCCTTCGATGTACAAATCATCACCTTTAAACACATTCAAACTCCAACATTATATTTTCTAGCATTAAACAGAAAAATAATCTATGCTAGACTTGTTCAAGCCAAGAACAAGTGGAAAAATCCAAACTTTACATGGTTTAACAACAACAAAATATAGGAATCGTAAACATTAAAAAAAACAGCCACATGAACAACATACAAAAATGATAACTATGTAATGATGTATGTGTGAGATATTGAGAAAATAATAAGAGAAATACCTTGAAATCTCTTTGAAATGCTTAAGATATAAGCGAGAAAGTGAGGCGAGCAAATGTTCTGCCTCAAGGCCAAGGGTTGCCTTTTATAGAGAGGAAATCAGATTTTTGGAGGAAAAATCAAAGTGGTCCCCCAAAATCTTAATGATGTAATGAGTTGATAAGTGGTTTGGGAACTTGTGCAAGCCCATCTACTTTTGCTTCTTCAACAAGTAAGCTTGACTCATGGATAGTGATGTGACTAATGTGATGAAATATCATGATTCAAACCATGCCCGAATCTTGTCGGCTAAAACTCGACCTGAGATTAAAAATTTCCCGGTTTAGTGTCCCGTGATGTGAGTAACGGAGCAATCAGAAATCGATTTCGAGTTATGCAACTGAAACATCATCTTTTGGACCGAATTTAGGGTGAATTTGGGCCAGAAAGAGGCTCGAAGACTTATAGTCTCGGGATACTATAAAAATTTACCAAAAATTAGGAAATCATTATACAGGACTAAAACTGAACTAAGTTTTAGTCTAAACCAATATTGATTAATTTCTAAAATTAATCGCTTCTCAAATAAATCATGGTGTTATAAAGGTGACATGCCACGACCCGTAAAAGGGTGATTTGAGCAAAAATATTGAATATTTATGGCTATTTATTCATACTTAATATGATTATTATTTATGTATTATTAACTATGAAATTAATCATGTTTATTTAATTTTGCATTCATTATTTATCTTTAATATAAATATTTATTATTTTAGTTGTTATCGATTATATACTTATTTAAACATTTTTATTTTCCACATACCATTTTTTGGTTTGTTTTCAAATAAAACTAATATAAGTTTTTTATTTTAAAATGAGATATTACTAACAAATCACTACCTATTCTTTGAAGAAAAAAATAGAAATTTTAATGTCACATGCTCATAAAATGTTGCAAAAAATGACTTCTTTCATATAAGTATGATAAAAACATTTTTCAAGTTTTCAAAATTTAATTACTCTTTATTTTTTTAAAATATTTCCTAAAACACTAGTATGGTATTACACTAATTATAGTTTTTTATTAATTTATTACTTTCATTATTATTGAATTATGATATTACAAAAGATAAATATAATTTTTTAAATTATTATTATTAATATAACATTTTTAAAATAGAAAAAAAATAAATGAATATAAAAGATTGATGGAGAAAAAACTTGTGAACGCATTTGTCAAAAACTTATTGTTGAGTAGTAGAAACAAAATCTGCTGACATGTGCCATCATGTGATTGTGTATGATGGTTGTTGGCAATGCAAAAAAGGATGCAAAGACT
>NW_017727473.1:632062-641231 GCF_001865875.1 Lupinus angustifolius | reverse complement strand
GATTAATATTAAAAAATAATCTTAAATACAATTACGAATTTTACAAGTAGAAATTTTAATGTCACATGCTCATAAAATGTTGCAAAAAATGACTTCTTTGAAGAAAAAAAATTAAAAAATCACATTGAAAAAAAGTGTTTATTAAAAAAAAATTAAAAATGGTATTTCTTGGATTTTGACTGTCAAGATGCTCAAAAAAACATTAATGGTATAAGGAATATAAAACGTGAGAAGCATACTCTATCACTATATATACCACAATCTAAGACTCTCGTCCCCTTGAATAACGTGACGCAAGTATCACACTCAAACCCTAGTGGTGGGTCATCTCATCCTACATTATAGGTACATCACATTCCCACAATGAGATCCCAACCCCAAGGGTCACCGCCAACAAAATAAAAAACATGTACAACATATCTTTGCCCTACATTGAAAAAAATTCATTTTCTAAAAAAATGAATATTAATCTTGATGATAACTAAGGTAATTCAAATAGGGACCACCATCCTAAAGAGAGACACAACTATATAGCCACCACAAACATCTCTTCATGATCATATTCATAAATACATTCATTCAAAAAAATTACATCATTCAAACATTTATTCATCCATGCATACATACTTTCATTGAAAAAGAGGATATCATTCATATTTTCATCTAACTAAAAAGCATATTTCATACATTCATCTATTTATTCATTCACGCATGCATTCATAAATTTTTTGATAATCCATCAAACAATTTATTTCATAGATTATCATATCATGCATTCTAATATGTCATCTCATCATTGCATTTTATACATTATCATAGATTATTTAAAAATAAAAAATGAATAAATTCATGCATCTTCATAAACATTTAAAAAGGTAATAAAAAGTAACATGCACATTTTGGAAGTAGAGTGTGCTCCGGATTGGTATTTCTTTTATCATTTATATTATAGGTTGCATTTTAATCCATATAAAAAATGTTTGTTTATTTCATGCATAAATAAATAAAAATCATTTGCTCATCATTGCATTGCCAAAGACACTCATGAGTTGAATGTTGATTTTCACAACACTATTTTTAGACTTGATTGAAGCATATCCTGGTTGACATTGAAGTTATCTAGGAAATTAGAAATAATCCCAACACGACACAACGGTTCCTAAGGCAAGTTTTTTTCCTCAGGAAACAAGGCATTTTTGTTATTTACCAAACACCAAGAAGGTATACATAGTAACCCAAGGAGGGTTGTTTTCAACTGTTTTCCTTACATTCAACTATTAGGTGAATACATCATCCACACACCAATTCTCATATCTTACGTGGAGGGTAAATAATTCAAATAAAAATATTCATCGGTCAAAGTGTGAAAAAAGACATGTTGAGAATTCTCAAAAAATATATTAGGTAAAAGTTAGTGCAATTAAAAATGCACTATGAATGACCGACGAAGGAACTATTCATTTTCTCTTGGGAGGACTAGCGCCTTGATATTAGGCTTTCACCTACAAAACCATAAAATTCATTTGATATTTTAATGACATATTACAAATATATTAAAATAGAGTAAAGAAGAAAGGTTGGTATGGGAACACATATTTTTTTAGCCTTATATCCTTTTCTTTGAAACTCTTAGCTAGACCACGATACAAGTTTTAAAAGACTTTCTTGCATATTGATTTAAGTATGATGCAAACCATGGTAGAAATGCTGACTCCACTAAACATGTAAAATTTTGATACGATACGTCAACTTTAATGCATTGACTAAAATCCTTCTCTTCATAATTATCATCGTTGCCACATCAAAATTCAGAGCCCAAACGACATTAAATTCTACCATTTATAGCCCAAACACTTGTCAAATATGAACAATCTTTCTTTTTAGTATTTCATTTTAAAGAGTTGTACATGAAATAAGGAGCACTAAAGCAAAGGAAATGTTGAAACCTCACATTCTAGGGCAGTTTTTTAGATGATTCCTAATTTGATGTCCTCCAAATTAAGCTTACCAGGACAATATGAACAGAGGATGACTCCTAGTATCTCACACTTGGACAATTTTTTGGCCAATTCCAATTTCAAAGTGGAAATTTTGAAAATTCTAAAAATTGGGACAATGTTGGTGTAACACCATGTTTTTCCAAGCACGTTAAATTAAGTAATTAGTTGTTAATGAATTAATTACAGAAATTAGTCAGCAATGTTTTGGGATAAACCTCAGTTGAGTTTTAGTCTTGTATTATCATATTCTTGCTTGCCCTATATTTTCAAGATTTTTGGAGAATAAAAGTTTCCGAGACAATTTCGGGTCGTTTTAAAGTGTTTTCGCTCATTTTTTGAGTTCCGTAACTCGGAATCCAATTACGATTTTGCTGTTGGCTTTTGTTGGTTTCAAAATATTATTTCTGGTGAAAATAGATACCAAGTTTGTCCATAAGAAAATCATGATCTCTTAGTAGGTTATTCATGAAGTTGGGTTTATGTTTGTTTTATTTAAGTCATGACTAAAGGCATGATAATGAAATCATATGAACCTTTGTGTAGGTTTTGACTTATGTAAAAAATAAAATTTCTTCCTTGTTATTATATGGAAAACCTATATCTTTGGACAAGGTTAGATGAGTTTATTTGCTTTAGAAATATTGGAAATTATTGTTAGTATTTGAATATGTTTAAAGGTGATGATTTGAACATCAGAGGAACCTTTATTGTGTTTAAGAAAAGTTTATGTCTATTCTTGAAGAAGGTAAGGGTTTGCTATATCCATAAGGACTTGCAAACTCAACCTTTCAAAATCAAATATAATTTCACACAATATTTAGCCTCAAACGCACTGAGAACTAATTTTTTAGTTTACTTAGCAACTCAAGAAATAAAGTCTAAACCTTAAATACAAGATTAATGATTATGACACACATGCATACTTCTATGTCAAGTGACTACGTGCATATATGAGTTCAGATTAATGCATGCCCTTAATTGTGTTAATCGCCAATGTCTTGGTATATGCTAACATTTTACAAAGTTAGCTCTATGTCTAGCAACTAAACCAGGAAAATTATAATATATGAATCATATAGCATGCCTCTATGTCTAGTAACACATACCATTAAGTTTGAGAGTTTTCATTGCAAATGTGAATCTATATCTAGAAAACATATGAGCAAAGATATTCAATGTGACAATTAACATACAACTACGTCTAATTGTATGCATAAAGGATTAATTATTTTTTTGGGACTATCGAGCCAGGTTTTCACATCAAGGTTCCTTTCATAACTCGGACTAAGCATTTCGTCAAACACAAAGTCATTAAAAGTGTAGAGACAAAAGTCACTAAACTTACTTTTATTTCTTTCTAACTTAAATACAAAGTTGAAGCACAAAATGAAGTGTCCTTTTAGGCAGTGACATTAGCGGATAAGTATAGCACAACATTTATATTGGCAAAGTATTAGCATACCACCTTTTCATTGTCATGCAAGATTAATAATTCATTGACACATAAAAAAAATCTTCCTGAAGAAGCTATAAAATTGATGTGAGGTATACCCCCTGTAACACCACAAATTTTACGACTTTGAATTTTAAGATTTTATTAATATTTTTATTTATTGTATTTTCGAATACGAAGTTCTGGGAATTTTCGGTAAAGAATTAGACGAAACTCTAGTTGAGTTTTAGTCTTGTAATTCTATCTTCAATTTGGTGGTAAATTTTCATGATTTTAGAAGACAGTCGGTTTCGGACTGCTGTCGGGGTCGAATCTCACCCGGTACAGCTCAAAAAGTGGTTTTTGAGTTCCGTAACTCGGAATTGAATTCCGATTCCACCGTTGGTTTCGTAATTTCATTTCGAGTCAATATAGACCCTGAGTACAGCCATACCTATTTTCTAAATATTTTTCACTCGGAATGTCGAAATCCGAAATTCTAATCACATATTAGAATCGGGCGATTTATAATACCCGATCGAGTATTGGCTGATAATACTCGGGCATGTTTATCGCACATATCCGCGAAGTGGTCATTTCGCATTGGGATATGAAATTTGACTTTCATAAAGCAAATCTCACATCACTTTCTCAAATATCTCATGAGCTCATCATTAGCCACCCTAGGAGATTTTTGATGATTTCCTAGAGGGAAATCTGATTTCCCTTCTCTCCTTAAACCCTCACACTTCACACTTCACTCTCACACTCTTCCATTTTCAAAATTTGCAAAGAGAAGGTAAATCATCTCTTCTTCTTTTCTCTCATTTTCTCATTTGTTTCTTCCATCTTCAATGATTGATCTCTCAACATTCAACCAAGGGATATTGATGAGATTTAAGTATGTTGTTCATGAGCATGTCGAGAACATGTTCAACCGTTGAAATTTTCTAAAACGCTTTCTAACTCATTTTCTCCTCAAAACCGAAAATGGTGATGTTCTTGAACTTATGAAAATATTTTGTTGAAACTATGAACAACTTGTGTTCATGGAGTTGTTATAATGTTTTATTACATGTATTTGGTTGTTTTAGCCAAAGGGGATGATGATGAAATCAAAAGAACCTTTAGGAACTGTTTTGGAAAAAAGGAGAATGTATGTATTTCTAGTTGTTTTTAGCCTTAAAGCATGGCTTGGAACAAGTTGGAAAAATAGAAACTTATGTTAAAAAGGACGTCAAGGTTTATGAGTACATGAATGCCTCATAAAACTCTTAAATGATACTTTGAATAACTTACTTTAAAGTGGTAAGATTATCAAAGAAGGTCTTAAATCAGAATATGTAGTTTTACTAAAAACTGTACCTTTAAAAATGAATGGAAATCGTGAACGAAGTTTCGATGAAAAAGGATGGTCAAGAACATGTGATGTTAGACTGAATGGATGAAAAGGATGTATGATCACGATGAGGAAAAAGAGAAATATCGGAAACTAACGGATTTTTATTTTGGTAGTTACAAAGATTTCGGTGTTCGAACCTTGAAACGAAACAACCCTTAGTTGACGAGTTAAACCACCCATAGTGGTGTCCGAATATGACACCCGGATCTCCTAAACCATCTCAAAGGTTTTGGGGTTAACTTGGGTTTTAAGAAACACAAGATTTTATGTTTGAATGCTTTTGAATATATATGATTGTTGGTGAAATGTGTTGAATATTGTATATGAATGTTGTTGGGAACTTTTCTGCGTGCAGGTGTTTGAAAAACCATGATTAAATGTGTTTCGGTTGTCGAAAAGGGAAAATTTGGTATTCTGTCCAAGTCCCTGTCGCTTGGGCGAGAAACTCTCGCCTGAGCGAGCATAGTCTCGCTTGGGCGAAGACTGGGCGAGAGACTGGGCAAGGGGAAGTGTTGGTTCTGGAACTCCTTCGCCTGGGCGACAGAATCTCGCTAGGGCGAGAAAGCCTCGCTTGGGCGCGTAAGGGCCTCGCTTGGGCGAGAAAGCCCAGGATCTCGCTAGAGAGGTCTCGCTTGAGCAAGAAGAGACCTCGCTTGGGCGATAGTACCTTCGCCTGGGCGAGGAAGGCTTCAGTTTATTTTGAGATTTAAAGATGAATTGTTGCTTGGGCGACTAGTCCCAGCTTTGATGTGGGACAGTGTGGAAAGATTGAAATGAAATGATGTTGTGAACAATGTGATGAACCCGGGTAGGGTGTGTTGTGATATAAAGGTTGTGGAATGAGATCATGGCTTAGATGTGAAGCATGACTCCACAAAGGTATGAAAGCATTGTTTGTGTTTATGCCTTGTTGGGCAAGTATCCGACTTGAGGTCGTGAACTAGGGGGGTACCCTAGTAAGGATACATGATATCACGGAACAACGATCGACCGACCATAAGAGGCTTTGTCATGTGACCGTCCAGGATTATTCGGCGATGGGTTGTAGTGATTGAGCATTTACGGTTGACGTACTATCGGGTCCCATGAGAAGCATTCCTTGTCGGGAGATGGCTTAAGGATGGGCCGATCATGTGTTGGTTAATACATTTGCATTTGACTTTGACTAGGAATGCATTACATTGTGACCATGAAGTAGTGGAGAGGAAATGGCGGGACGACTTAGAGCACCATGATGTAAGCAGGGATGGCACTGATTGGACGGTGATTCACCAACAATGTCTTGAGGGAGAGTCTGGGCGNGGGTGAGACGAGTCCCTTGTATTCCTGGGGAGGTACCCTGTTGGATCGGACAGTTCTCACAGGCCAAACTAGGCAATCTCTGACAACCCCTGGATTGCATTCGAGATCGATGAGAGGGATGCCCAGAAAGCGTTTGTACGACCTAGGTCCGGGTAGGACTGTTCCTGAGGGAACCGATCGATCTATTTTTACTTCCTTGCGAGGATATGTTATTTCGAGTGCGTACAAAGCGGCTTGGTACGGGACCTGTACTCTCGATTATTTCCGATTAGGATGTTGGATGGATATTGGTGTAAGGTGGATAATCATGACATATCATGCATACATTACCATTGTGGAAGTGAATTCTCACATGTGAGTTACAAGCATTGTGTCTTCCTACTTTTATGCATGTGATGTGGCTATGAGTAGAATGATTATTATATTACTTGATGTATTGGTGAGGTTGGAATAAATGGTAAGTTATGTATTACTTCATGATGTTTATGATAAATGATGACTTCATGATGTCTATGATAAATGATGAATTATATGTTTAAATATATTTTATGTCTGAGTGTGATATTCTGAGTAAGTCCACGCTGTCAATGAATTTATGTTCATTAGATGTCTTACTCTCTCTGTTGTATTGTTCTTGTTTTGTATATATTTACTATACAGATGGCCAACAACAACACTCATATTCGAGGCTATCACTTCAAGATGTCCCAGATGGGACAATGGGATAGTGATGGACACAGATACACATACACAGGCCCCTGCGGTCTGTCGTTGCACATGGTGTGCAACGGGTCATCGATGATGATCCCTCAACCTGACACCTAGATTGATGCTTCCTTCACCTTGCCGCCAAAGAGGCCGATGTCTCCAGAGTTTGGATTTCGATACCCGCCAGTCAGGAGTGATGGCGCTGGTCCCTCCCACAGTCATCGGACGTGGTCAGATTGTTTTGATGCTCCGTCATCCAATAGAACCCAGAGGAGCCGGGTTCTTGGAGGAGGTCCTCGCAAGAAGGCTCCGGTTTTGAGAATGTCCACCCCTCCGAATTATGTCGATGGGTTATGGCATAACGAAGTGGAGGAAGAGGAGGAGGAGGACGAGGTCGTTGAACTCGTAAATGTTGAGAGTTCGGTGGAGGTGATCGACCTCGTGTCTGACTCGGAAGAGGAGGACGACCCGAGTTAGGGGTCCAGCATTCCTAGAATCTTTTGAGTCAGCTTGTGGGCCAGTCGATGTCCCCTTTTTTCTTTTGATGGGGGCTGTGTTTCTTTTTGATTTTTGTATATGTTAGTGGCGAGGTAGTTTCCGCCTTTGTTGACCTAGTTTGTATGAACTAATTATTACTTACCCGATTATATGCATTGTATTATTCAGGAAATTGTGAATCAGGTTAAGTTATCAATCGATAACGATAAGTTGATTTTCCGCATTCGAGTTACTTAAAGTGATGTCCCGGAAAAGGAAGGTTTTAAGGGGAAACAATTTTATGTCACTAATTCAAAAAAAAAATTTTACCCATTTTCCGCAATGTTTTTGATAATTATTTTTCAGGGTGTTACACCCCCCCTCAATTATCAGTATGTAAACACTAGATTTATAACTTTGTCTCAGTTTTTGCATTACGCTTAAACTCTTTAAACTTCTTCAAAGCTTTTGTTTTTTATTTCATGAAATATGTCCATATGTATCTATAATAATCAACAATTAAAGTAATCATAAAATGATGTCCACTCACTTATGGTTGCATTATTGGTCCTGACACATCTGAGTGAACTAATTGAAGCGACATCTTTGACTAGAACTTTGAATCATCCAACGGAAGTTGATTTGCCTTACCATACTGACAACTTGATAAGTGCCAAACATACCTAACTTTCGTACACTTTTATGGCACTGATAAGTGCTAAACATATATAAATTTCATACACTTTTATGGCACTTATCTTAAGCATAATTGATAAAAACCAACTTAAAACAATACTTTTTGTATAAAATATCACAATCTTGTATATTTGTTTGTGTATTTCTCTTTTATGTGTTTTGTAGGATTTAGAATGAAGAAAAGAAGAGAAAAAAGACTCATGATCAAAAAGCAAAAAATGTCAAGAAAATTAAGGTGCTCAACCAGGCAGCTAAGCATGGACCAAGCCCCGCTGAGCTGACCTAGACACCAGCCTGACCTGGACACCAGCTTGACCTGGATCAAGCTGCTCAAGCAAGCAGCTGAGCGGACTTGCTTGGCCACTCAACCTAGGACCAGCCTAGTCCTGGAATGGTCAGACCTCCACTTGACACGGTCAGACACAAGCTTGGCACATGCCCAAGCTGCTGAACAAGGAGCTTAGCGGTCTAACCAAGCAGCTTAGCGGAGAACCAAACTCCTGACCAGATCAGCAAGCACCAGCCCACGTCCCAGTCAGCATGGTCAAAGCTACTGAACAAGCAGCTTAGCGGTGAAACACGTGCGCTAAGCGGTGTGCACCCAGACTTGACTTAACCATCCAGCAAAACATGAAGTCACCCATGACCTCACCTCAAGTAGCCCACCATAGGCTTTTCAGAAGTAGTTCACAATAGGTGGTTTCATAGCCCACAACTAGCTTTGATGAGTCAATCACAAGGAGGTGACTAAGCTACTTGATCAAGGGACCAAACACATGCTGAAGGGTTTGGTCAACTGCTTAGCGGTCCATCCATTCAGCTTAGTGGTCTAGAAATAAATTCTATAAATAGGGACCAATTCATTCAAGCAAAAAAGGCCAAGAACACTTGATATTAACAAGTCTCACAGTAGAAATCCTTTCTGAAGTTCCCTCTTCATTTCTTAGTATTTTAGAGCTTTATTTTCAAGTAAGTTTGTAATTTAGTTTAAAATTCAAGAGGAGAAAAGGAGAACGCAAATGAGATGCAAAAATCAATTTTGTACTCTCATTTGGAACTCAAAAGCATCCAATCCTTGGATGGATAGCTCATGCTCCTAACATTTTCTTTTGAATAAAGTTATGTAATTTCTACTTCTACTTATATTCCAAA
>NW_017727473.1:629670-631962 GCF_001865875.1 Lupinus angustifolius | reverse complement strand
ATTGTTTAGTAATAAATATAAGTGATTATTATACTGCCATTTTAGGACATACACTAGAAGCAGGATTTTAGAACTTGGTGTTTGGAGTTAATCAAAGTAAAACATAAGAACTTGTCTAGGTAGTTCAAACTCATAAGAAGTTGAGAAATCTTTTCCTTATTCAAATTGATCTTGTCTCCTCAAGAATTTGTGAATACTTAGTTTATTTTTCTTGTTAATTTATTTATGTGCAAATCAAACCGAAAAACCAACAAAATATGTTTAACCCATTATTTGTGCATTGACATATTCATATGATTCATTTTATTAGGCAATTCCTTGTGGTTCGACATAACCCTATACTATACTACAATTGAATCTTGAAAGAGGTGTAAATTGTAAAATAGTAAAGTGTTATCAATAAATTTATTTGTTGAAAACACCTTTTAATATACAAAAGTGATGAAACTAACCTACTAACTTTTATTTATTGTTATTTACTTTCCATATTTTATTAATTCTTTAATACAAACCTTCCTGAAGGAAGAATTTTGGTTTGTTAAATAAAATGAACCCGAAAGGGAGTAAATAAATAAAGGTCACTAAATTTATTATTCTTTTGTTCTTTATTTATTTGTTTCTAACAACTAACTATTCATCACTTTTATATATTAGAATACCATTAAACCGGTGTTGGAATTTATTCCACAAAACGAGATGGTATTCAAAGGTACTTAATAATTATGTAATAAGGGATTGCTTCAATGTCATTGTACCGGCGTTAGTATTCTAACAAAGTCGAGATGGGGCAAAGAAGGAATAACTCATTCACATGATTATTAAGAAGTAAGTTGTGACTAGAATATTCTTGAAACCATTATACCGGCGTTGGAATTTATTTCAACTAAGCCGAGATGGTGAACAAAGAATAAAACCGAGTTCTCTTACTTAATCAAATAAAAAGAACACACACCAAGAAAAGATTGGAATAACCTCTCAACAAATCGACACCTTGCTAAGGAACGATCTATTGAGAGGGGAAAGTCTCTCGAAATTATTTTCAACAGGCACTTATTTTAAGCATAATTGAGAAAAACCAACATAAAACAATACTTTATGGAAAAAATATCACAATCTTGTATATTTGTGTTTGTATTTCTTTTTTATGTGTTTTTTAGGATTTAGAAAGAAAAAGAAAAGTGAATAAAGACTCATGGTTCAAGAGAAAAATAAGTCAAACTCAAGGTGCTCAAGCAGGCAGCTGAGCATGGACCAAGCCACGCTAAGCTGACCTGGACACCATCCTGGCTTAGTCAAACCTACCTGGCACAGACCAAGTTGCTCAAGAAGGCAGCTGAGCTGACCTGTTTGACAGCTCAGCCTAGCACCAGACAAAGCTTGACACGGTCAGAATACAAGCTTGGCACGGTCAGACACAAGCCTGGCACATGCCCAAGTTGATCAAGCAGGCAGCTTAGTGGTACCACATGTATGCTAAGCGGTGAACCAGACACCTGACCAGTTCCCCAAGCACAAAGCTACGTCTTAGTCCGCACGATCAAAGCTGCTCAAGCAGGAAGCTTAGAGGTGCCACATGTATGCTCAGCGGTGTGTAACACCGGGAATTTTACGATTTTGAATTATAAGATTTTATTAATATTGTTATTAATTATATTTTCGAAAATGAATTTCTGCGAATTTTCGGTAAAGAATTAGATGAAACTCTAGTTGAGTTTTAGTCTTGTAATTCTATTTCCAATTTAGTAGTAAAGTTTCTTGATTTTCGGAGACAGTCGGTTTCGGGGCCGAAATCCGAAATTCTAATCAGATATTAAAATCGGGCGATTTATAATACCCGATCGAGTATTGGCCGATAATACTCGGGCATGTTTATTGCACATGTCCGCGAAGTGGTCATTTTTGCATTGGGATGTGAAATTTGCCTTTCCATAGAGCAAACCTCACATCACTCACTCAAATATCTTATGAGATCATCATTAGCCATCCTAGGAGATTTTTGATGATTTCCTAGAGGGAAATCTGATTTCCCTTCTCTCCTTAAACCTCCACACTTCACACTTCACTCTCACACTCTTTCATTTTCAAAATTTACAAAGAGAAGGTAAAATTCTCTCTTCATATTTTCCTCTCATTTCTCATTTGCTTCTTCCATCTTCAATCCTTGATCTCTCAACATTCAACCAATGGATGTTGATGAAATTTAAGTATGTTGTTCATGAGCATGTCAAGAACATATTCAACCGTTAAAATTTTCTAAAACGCTTTCTAACTCATTTTCTCCTCAAAACCGAA
>NW_017727473.1:628123-629570 GCF_001865875.1 Lupinus angustifolius | reverse complement strand
TGGAAAAATGAGAATGTATGTATTTCTAGTTGTTTTTAGCCTTAAACCATGGCTTGGAACAAGTTGGAAAAATAGAAACTTTTGTTAAAAAGGATGTTAAGGTTTATGAGTACATTAATGCCTCATAAAACTCTTAAAGGATACTTTGAATAACTTACTTTAAAATGGTAAGATTATCAAAGAACGTCTTAAATCGGAATACGTAGTTTTACTAAAAACCGTATGGATGAAAGGGATGTATGATCCCGATGGGGAAAAAGAGAAATGATTTGAAGTATTTTGGTAATGATTTTAGAAATATCGGAAACTAACGAATTTTTATTGTGGTAGTTACGAAGATTTCGGTGTTCGAACCTTGAAAACAAACCACCCTTAGTTGACGAGTTAAAGCACACCTGATTAAGGTGAGAGAGACCACAACGTGACATAGTGGTATCCGAATATGACACTCGGATCTCCTAAACCATCTCAAAGGTTTTGGGTTAACTTGGGTTTTAAGAAATCCATGATTTTTATGTTTGAATACTTTTGAATATATATGATTGTTGATGAAATATGTTGAATATTGTATAAGAATGTTGTTGGGAACTCTTCTGTATGCAGGTGTTTGAAAAACCATGTTTAAATGTGTTTTCGGTTGTCAAAAAGGGCAAAATTGGTATTATGTCCAAGTCCCCGTCGCTTGGGTGAGAAACTCTCGCCTGAGAGAGGAAGGGCCTCACTTGGGCGAGAAAGCCCAGGATTTTAATGAAGTTTCTGTAACTCTCTCGCTTGAGCGATAGTACCTTCGCTTGGGCGAGGAAGACTTCAATTTATCACTTGGGCAAGAACACCCAGGATTTTAATGAGTCTCTGGAACTCTGTCGCTTGGGCGAGAGATGTCTCGCTTGAGCGAGGAGAGGCCTCGCTTGGGCGATAGTACCTTCGCCTAGGCGAGGAAAGCTACAGTTTATTTGAGATTTAAAGATGAATTGTCGCTTGAGCAACTAGTCCCTGCTTTGGCGAGGTACAATGTGGAAAGATTGAAATGAAATGATGTGGTGAACAATGCGAAGAACCCGGGTAGGGTGTGTCATGATATAAAAGTTGTGGAATGAGATCATGGCTTAGATGAGAAGCATGACTCCACAAAAGTGTGAAAGCATTGTTTATGTTTATGCCTTGTTGGGCAAGTATCCGACTTAAGGTCGTGAACTAGGGGGGGGGAGGGTACCCTAGTAAGTATCTATCCAGGATTATTTGGTGATGGGTTGTAGTGAATGAGATGTTATCTGGAGCATGTACGGTTGACATACTATCGGGTCCCACGAGAAGCATTCCTTGTCAGGAGATGGCTTAAGGATGGGCCGATCATGTGTTTGATTAATACATTTGCATTTGAATTTGACTAAGAATGCATTGCATTGTGACCATGAAGTAGTGGAGAGGAAATGACGGGACGACTTAG
>NW_017727473.1:627207-628023 GCF_001865875.1 Lupinus angustifolius | reverse complement strand
TTATGTCTGAGTGTGATATTCTGAGTAAGTCCACGCCGTCGATGAATTTATGTTCATTAGATGTCTTACTCTCTCTGTTGTATTGTTCTTGTTTTGTATATATTTGCTATGCAGATGGCCAACAACAGCACTCACATTCGAGGTTATTACTTCACGATGTCCCCGATGGGACAATGGAATAGTGGCGGGCACATATATACATACACAAGCCCCTGCGGTTTGTCGTTGCACATGGTGTGCAACAGGTCATCGATGATGATCCTCAACCCGACACCTACATTGACACTTCCTTCACCTTGCCGCCAAAGAGGCTGATGTCTCCAGAGGTTAGACTTCGATACCCGCCAGTCAAGAATGATGGCACTGTTCCCTCCCACTGTCATTGAACGTGGCCCGATTGTTTGGATGCTACGTCATCCAGTAGAGCCAACAGGAGCCGGGTTCTTGGAGGAGGTCCCTGCAAGAAGGGTCCGGTTTTGAGAATGTCATCCCCTCCGAATTAATCCGCTGGGTTGTGGCATAATGAAGTGGAGGAAGAGGAGGAGGACGACGAGGTCGTTGAGCTCATAAATGTAGGGAGCTCGGTGGAGGTGATCAACTTCGTGTCTGACTCGGAAGAGGAGGAGGATCCGAGTGAGGGGTCCAGGATTCCTAGAATCTTTTGGGCCTGTCGATGTCCCCTTTTTGTTTTTGGTGGGGGCTGTGTTTCTTTTGATTTTGTATATGTTAGCGGCGATGTAGTTTTCGCCTTGCTGACCTAGTCTGTTATAATTAACTATGACTTAACCGATTATATACATCGTATTATTCAGGAAA
>NW_017727473.1:626545-627107 GCF_001865875.1 Lupinus angustifolius | reverse complement strand
CATAGCTCACAACTAGCTTTGGTGAGTCAAGCTTTAGGAGGTGACAAAGCTACTTGACTAAGTGACCAAACCATGCTGTCGGGTTTGGTTAGCTGCTGAGCGGTGCAAACAAGCAACTCAGCGGTTCCATGAAAATTGTATAAATAGGAGGCATTTCATTCGAACACAACACACTTCATATATATCTTCTTGCCTTGTTCTTAGTTCATAGAAGTTCTTTTTAAGTAAGTTTTATAATTTTAAGTTTATAATTCAAGAGAAGAAAGAAGAAGGCAAATGAGATGCAAAAACTCATTTTGTAATCTCATTTGGAACTTAAAGCATCCAATCCTTGGATGGATGGCTCATGCTCCTAACAATTTCATTTGAATGTTGGTTATGTATTTCTACTTCTTCTTTTATTCTATGTTTGAATTTTAATCATTCAACTTGGTGCTTTGGTTAATTTTATTTGTTTGAGAAGTTCTTAATGATCTTTTTAGATTGATCACCTAAAAACCGATTTCAATTCATGAAAATTACTTGTCTCAAACACTTACCAAATAAACTAAGAAGTAGTTGT
>NW_017727473.1:626245-626445 GCF_001865875.1 Lupinus angustifolius | reverse complement strand
AACTATCGGAAAAATGTAATGAAGTGGGAATACATGTCTTGAAAGGTTATGTCTAAGGAAAGACTTGGTATTTGAGGGTGTCTTTACGACTCACCTCTCTTTCCTGGGAACTAGCCTGGTGTATATCCATGTATTATGACATAATTCTGGTATAAGTTTTATTGAAAATCTTACTTTAAAGAGTGTTATTTGATTTTAAG
>NW_017727473.1:622976-626145 GCF_001865875.1 Lupinus angustifolius | reverse complement strand
TTTGGTTTCAAATCAAACTAAAATAAGTTTTTTATTTTAAAATGAGATATTACTAACAAATCACTACCTATCCTTATTATCTTAAAAAAATTTGTCTCCTTCACAAATCAATACTAATTTTATTGACGGTTAATTTCATGGTTCAATTTATGAATTATTAAATATTTATTTATTATCCATCATTATTTTGATTTGATTTAAGTCATTTTAAAATATATTTTTTTTATTTTAAAATGATATAATGCTACTAAATAATAATGTATATATCTAGCCGGAACAATATCAATTATTTGTATTATCTTATTCCCACATCAAGCTTTTATATCTATCTCACAAATTAAAATTTAATAGCCAACGTATTTTCTCTCTTTCCACCCCATTTTGTTTTTCTCTTCTATTTTTCTTTTTTTTATGTAGGTTGGAAAAATTGGATATTCACATTCCTCATAGTCATTCCACCAGTCATAATATAGTTTATTATGTAAAATATTTTTTATTAAATTATTTTTTAAAATAAAGGTTAATAGAAAATAAGCAACATTCCTTGTGCACTATCTTCCTCATGTAATCAAAATATAATTTGAATTAATAGGTTAATATTAACTAATTAATCAAATAAAAATAATTTTCAATTATTTCAAAGGGTTTTTATTAGATTCCTTATTTTTTATATAATTATTTATTATTTTTATAATATTTTTAATTTTATTTATGTAAAATGGAAGAAAGAAAAAGGATAGAATTACAATAATATTGATAACCATTTATTAATTAGTATATTATCCATAATGTACTATTTTCAACTATAAAAGTTCACACTTTGGTCAAATAGAAGTTAAAAAGCCACACTTTGGTTGAATAAAAGACTTTACCGATAAAAATTTAATCAGCAACCCGATTTTCTCTCTTTGTTGTTTATTTGTTTCTCTTTTTTTTTTTAATTTTATATGGATTGAACAGAATATGATATATACACTTCTAACACGCGCTCCTTTAACCATAATATAATTTATATTGAAAATATGTTTTATTAAATTATTTTATAAAATATAGGTTAATAGAAGAGAAACAACATTCATTATGAAGCATAATCCCCATTTTGATAGACGGAAGAAGCAATACTAACTCTTGTTAAAATATCTCTACTAGAAGAGAAAAAGAAAATATAAACACTAGTCACGACCATCCTCTTAGCCTTTCAAAATATCACATATTTAAAATATCATTTCAATTATTTAGTTATTGCTATTGGCTAATTAATAAAAATGAAGTTATTTATATTATTCTAAAGGATGTCTATTTATTAAAATATTTTTTAATATAATTATTTATTATCATTACTATATTTTTAATTTATGATAAATAATTAATTTAAAAGTAAATAAATATGAATAGTTTCTTAATTAAATTTAAAATTACAAAAACAATGGAAATAATAATCACAATAAGAATAAAGAAAAGATCATAAATTTTGAAATAATATTTATCATTAACTAAAATATTTATTATTGTTGTTGTTACAAATTATTTATATTATTTTAAATGATTGCATCTAATACAATATTTTTAATATAATTATTTATTATTATTACTAGATTATTAATTTTATGTAAGAAAATTTGAATAAAGAAATAGGGTAGCAATACAACAATGTGGACCACTATTTTTTAATGAGTAAACTTTCCACAATGTACTATTTTCAACTATAAAAGTTGACATTTTGGTTGAATACAAGATAAAAGTTCATACTTTGGTTTAAGAAGATATCACCACCATAGTGAAAAATTATGAAGAAATCCTTGATTTGTATATGTTTCTTTATCGTCCTCTTTGCATTTGCTTCAGGTAATTTTCTTTTCTTGGTAAATGCTTCATGCAGTTTCTCACACTTAAAATTAATTCATACAATTTGTGTTTGCATACTTCACAAATTATAGGCAATTATTGTAGGGATATTCTCACTCTCTCTCTATGTATACACATATATAAATATATAAATATATATATATATATATATATATATAAAGTTAGTGACTAATAAGAATTTACTTTCAGGTTTAGAGGATAAAGGTGTGGATCAAAAAATAGGAATTAATGCAAGGGGACCATGTAAAATAGACAATGATTGTTTTTATCAAGGAGGAGTTTATTCTAGTATGTTGTTATTGTAGTAACGACCGTTGTTTTTGTGCTAAGGATGGTAAAGAAATCGCGTCAAACTATTATTCATGATTTTATGCTATGTACTCAAATGTTGTAGCTACCATGATAACGGAAATAAATTAATATATTATCAATCTATGAATACCCATACCAAGTTTCGTTTCACTATCACATCGTTTAACAACTAGTTCATTTATTCAATATGATTTAATAATTAGTTTAAATATAAAAATTGGATATAATGAAGGTAAAAATTAAATGACATTGATGTTCATCTCATACATATATATATATATATATAAATATATATATATATATAAAGGAAAAATATGTCTAAGAGATATTTATGTAATTGGATAGGCATAATTTTTATAGCCCTACTATGTCCTTACTAATATATAAATATAAAATATGTCCAAAGGACATTCAAGTAATTTAACATATATAATTTTGTTCAATTCCATTTATGTGTCATCACACAACTTAGAAAGTTATTTATCACATTTTTGTACATAATTACAAAAACATGACTTTCTATTTTTTGAGTGAACATCTTTTTTACTGTTTCACAAATTGTTTTGATTTAAAAACATAGCGTTATGAGGACTTATTGGTACTTTCTTGCTAATTGATATACTTCACCTATAAAGGTAATTGTGTGCGATTCAATTATTTGAATATTCAATTTTAAAAAATAAGACTGAACAATTATTCAATAAAATATATTCAACTACAAATGACAATATCTAACACAACATACTATATTTAACATTTACAATATGTAGAGCGTCTGTCAACTTACTATTATATATAAAGAAAACTATAAATTATAATAATAACATTGTGGTAGATTGTTTTACAAATTAATGTATATTGTAGGTACAAATTAATATACATATTGTAAGAAAATTTTAAATTTATTACAATTACAGTATAGTAGATTGTTTTAACAAGTTTTATAACTTCTTAGTATATGTTATTTTTTAAAATTACATGTTTTAATATA
>NW_017727473.1:620381-622876 GCF_001865875.1 Lupinus angustifolius | reverse complement strand
GCAATTTAATCATAATTCATCTATATCCATGAAAATTAATTCCATCAACATTCATCCAAAAACTAAAATTAAAGGAAGTAAGTGCATGTACTCAAATGGATACTATTAATAATGGATGAGTTCCAATTCATTTGTTATATCCAATATATCTATTTGTTTGGATATTTAATCTATCGAAAAATAAACATTTTGAACTAGTGTTCTTTGTTTTTCAATTCATCTTTTTGCTATCTCATCTTACACTTTCTTCTATGTGCTTCTCACTTTTTGATCTTTTATTAAATTAAATTCTTATATTGACCCATATGTTTAGTACCAGATGTTGAAATGATGGTGACATCAATGATAGGGCATGTGGATGTGACTGGATGTGATTAATATTAAAAAATAATCTTAAATACAATTACGAATTTTACAAGTAGAAATTTTAATGTCACATGCTCATAAAATGTTACAAAAATTACTTTGAAAAAAAATTAAAAAATCACATTTTAAAAAAGTGTTTATTAAAAAAAATTAAAAATGGTATTTCTTGGATTTTGACTGTCTAGATGCTCAAAAAAACATTAATGGTATAAGGAATATAAAACGTGGGAAGCATACTCTATCACTATATATACCACAATCTAAGACTCTCGTCCCCTTGAATAACGTGACGCAAGTATCACACTCAAACCCTAGTGGTGGTTCATCTCATCCTACATTATAGGTACATTACATTCCCACAATGAGATCCCAACCCCAAGGGTCACCGCCAACAAAATAAAAACCATGTTCAACATATCTTTGCCCTACAATGACAAAAATTCATTTTCTAAAAATAATGAATATTAATATTGATGATGATTAAGTTAATTCAAATAGGGACCACCATCCTAAAGAGAGACACAACTATATAGCCACCACAAACATCTCTTCATGATCATATTCATAAATACATCCATTCAAAAAAATTACATCATTTAAACATTTTACATCATTTAAACATTTATTCATCCATGCTTACATACTTTCAGTGAAAAAGAGGATATCATTCATATTTTCATCTAACTAAAAAGCATATTTCATACATTCATCTATTTATTCATTCACGCATGCATTCATAAATTTTTTGATAATCCATCAAACAATTTATTTCATAGATTATCATATCATGCATTCTAATATGTCATCTCATCATTGCATTTTATACATTATCATAGATTATTTAAAAATAAAAAATGAATAAATTCATGCATCTTCATAAACATTTAAAAAGGTAATAAAAAGTAACATGCACATTTTGGAAGTAGAGTGTGCTCCGGATTGGTATTTCTTTTATCATTTATATTATAGGTTGCATTTTAATCCATATAAAAAATGTTTGTTTATTTCATGCATAAATAAATAAAAATCATTTGCTCATCATTGCATTGCCAAAGACACTCATGAGTTGAATGTTGATTTTCACAACACTATTTTTAGACTTGATTGAAGCATATCCTGGTTGACATTGAAGTTATCTAGGAAATTAGAAATAATCCCAACACGACACAACGGTTCCTAAGGCAAGTTTTTTTCCTCAGGAAACAAGGCATTTTTGTTATTTACCAAACACCAAGAAGGTATACATAGTAACCCAAGGAGGGTTGTTTTCAACTGTTTTCCTTACATTCAACTATTAGGTGAATACATCATCCACACACCAATTCTCATATCTTACGTGGAGGGTAAATAATTCAAATAAAAATATTCATCGGTCAAAGTGTGAAAAAAGACATGTTGAGAATTCTCAAAAAATATATTAGGTAAAAGTTAGTGCAATTAAAAATGCACTATGAATGACCGAAGGAACTATTCATTTTCTCTTGGGAGGACTAGCGCCTTGATATTAGGCTTTCACCTACAAAACCATAAAATTCATTTGATATTTTAATGACATATTACAAATATATTAAAATAGAGTAAAGAAGAAAGGTTGGTATGGGAACACATATTTTTTTAGCCTTATATCCTTTTCTTTGAAACTCTTAGCTAGACCACGATACAAGTTTTAAAAGACTTTCTTGCATATTGATTTGAGTATGATGCAAACCATGGTAGAAATGCTGACTCCACTAAACTTGTAAAATTTTGATATGATACGTCAACTTTAATGCATTGACTAAAATCCTTCTCTTCATAATTATCATCGTTGCCACATCAAAATTCAGAGCCCAAACGACATTAAATTCTACCATTTATAGCCCAAACACTTGTCAAATATGAACAATCTTTCTTTTTAGTATTTCATTTTAAAGAGTTGTACATGAAATAAGGAGCACTAAAGCAAAGGAAATGTTGAAACCTCACATTCTAGGGCAGTTTTTTAGAGGATTCCTAATTTGATGTCCTCCAGATTAAGCTTACCAGGACAATATGAACAGAGGATGACTCCTAGTATCTCACACTTGGACAATTTTTTGGCCAATTCCAATTTCAAAGTGGAAATTTTGAAAATTCTAAAAATTGGGACA
>NW_017727473.1:619915-620281 GCF_001865875.1 Lupinus angustifolius | reverse complement strand
TTTTGTATAAATTTATTTTTCCTTTTGTACATCTTCATTTTTATGTTTTGTACATTTGAAAAAAAAAATGAATTAGTGGAGTGAAAACCCACTAGTTAAGAAACCTTTTATTGTTGTTATAAACTTTTTAGGAGATGTGGAGGTACCCCTCAACAACTTTTTCAAAAGAACAATATAGAAGGGATTGAAATAAACAAGGATTAGTAGCTGGACTTTTTCTTCAAGAAGGGAAGCCACTTGAATCCTTAAAGGTTAAGTATTCACCATGTACTTTTTGATGATGATACTTTATCTTGTGATACTTTAACCAAACATCTCCATCAACATGCCTTAGTAAATGATTTTGAAATTGTCAAATTAATTTTT
>NW_017727473.1:619218-619815 GCF_001865875.1 Lupinus angustifolius | reverse complement strand
AAACTAAGAGCATGCTTGTTACATTTGTGCCAAAAATGAATTTTTCCAAACTTTAGAACTCCCTTAACAAAATAAATTCATGAAATTCTGAATGGATTTATTTATGGATGTTTGGTGTGATAAAATATTTTTTGAAGTTCCATAAATTCTGTTTGGACTCCTATTTTATCACTTGGATTTGAAATACGATTGAATTTTTTTTCTAAACATCAATTTTCATGAAAAAGCATGATGTTTGGTTGGAATTCTCTCAATCAAATTTAATTCATGAACTTAGTTTCTTAGGAAATTATAAATTTGTGTGAATTGTTAGACTAACCTCAAAGCAAAAGAAAATTGCAAGTTTGAAATGATTTATAGGAAAACAAGTCCAAACAAACAGACAAAACTGTGGAGTTGATGGCACCACTATCTAGGAGAGGATAGTTAAAACAAGGAGAATGAAATTTTGTGTTCTCCTAAAAATGGTGGTTAGTTTTAATTATCTTTTTCATTATTTCAAAATATTACACAAACTTCCTAAAAATATTTTTTTTACTTGAGGAAAAGTCAAGTACTTAAGTTGGAGGAGTGTGTATAACATTTTGAAAGATTGAA
>NW_017727473.1:618814-619118 GCF_001865875.1 Lupinus angustifolius | reverse complement strand
TTGTGTACTTCAATTTGAAGAAGACATTTTAGTAATGACTTTTTCATCATCTCCTTAAGTTTCCCATAGTTTACGTGTCCTAATTAGGCATGCCATAAATCAAAAGTTTCATTCTTCCTCGTCCTGTATACATATGTCGTTTATGCTAACATTATATATATCGGCTCACGTCGTAATTCCTTCATAGTTGGCTTCTCACTCAAATTTAAATTCCTATAGACCTTGACATCATCTGGTCCAAACACTACATAATTTCCTGAAGTTGTAGCTTGAGATACTGACAATAAAGATTTCTCCTTCTCTT